>NC_090183.1:5612521-5912521 GCF_024679245.1 Pseudorasbora parva
GCTGGCAGTAATGGTCGATTCAGTACCGTCCAGTGTCGGATCTCTCACTCTGCGCTCACCTCGCTGCTCAGGGACTGGAGCAGTTTCGTCCTGGTGGAGGGATACTCATACGTAAAACTTATTTACAGGTACATGCACAGTTCATTTGCCATATTTATGGAGTAGTTTAGCAGTGTTTTAACAAGCATTATTCCCACAGTGCCTCTGAGTTGCCGCCTGTCTCCTTCTATCTGGTGCGTCTGATCTCTAAAGCTCCCTGCATGGTGCTGCGATTGGGCTTCCCAATAGGAACTCTTGCACACGCGAGGAACAAGGTGAGGCAGTGTTTTTCACACTAGAGTTCAGCTCATTTGATGGGAAACCTGATATCAAATGAGCAAGGATCCACATAAGATAATGAGTGTTTTTCGCACTGACCCTGTTTGTAGATTGTGGATGAACTTCGAGAGCAGATTTTGCGGCTGCGGTTCCCTCATCGAGTCCAGAATAAGGAGGCCACGCCAAAGACCAAAAGAAAGATTCTGGGTAACGCATCACCGTCTAAGTCTCCGCCTCTTCCTGTGCCCAAACCGGCGCTGTCTGACCGGCCGTGTGTGGTGGTTCTCAACAAACCTCTGGAAAAACTACTGATCAGGTCAGTGACGTACACATAAAACTATAATGGATCTCATTACTGTTATCTGAAGTGCTACAGTCAACTTGAAGTCAAAATCAACCATATTTTCTTAATACACGTCTTATTGTGGACATTTCATTGGTGTGTGATCCTTTGGACTAATCCAAAGGAAAATAGAAATTCTCTTAAATGGCTTTTGTTTTTGGCTGACACCAAGCCCTTTTATTTTTTACAATTTACTTTTTTTTTTTTTTTTAAGTTTAACTCTTTTAATGACAGTTTTCATTATTAATTACTGATTGATAAACTGAATTAAATGCCAAAGATTGATGCTTTTTTCATTGGAATATTCTATTTTATGTCAAAATGTCACATTATAGAAGTAATAATAATAGATTTAACTGTTTGAGAAATACTTCTGTTATATAGACTTTTAAAATATTTGTAAAAGTTTAAAAATATTTAACACTATTAACACAGCATCAGTTTTTCTGTCATCCTTTGTCTGCGCTACAGTATAGGATCACGCTATCATTCATTCAAGCAATCAAGAGATTCAAGAGATCAAGAGATTAGATGCAAAAATAAAGGCTTAAATCTGTACTGCTGTCTGTGTGACACACACAGGACTCGTGCACAGAATACCGCTTCAGACAGTGCGTGCGTTGAGTTAAAATGTAATTTTAATGGCAGTTTGTTTTAGTCATTTTGTTATATGGTTTTGCCGTTTTTATTAGTTTTTTTATATTTTAATTTAGCTGTAATTTAAGTATTTTATTTTTAGTTTAAAGGTGCACTATGTACCGGTAGTATTTTTGCAGTAAAATATCCAAAAACCACCAGGCCAGTGTTATATATTTTGTTCAGTTGAGTTCTTACAATATCCCAAATGTTTCCAACTATTTGTAAATTGTGAGAAAATTGCTATTTTAACCAAGGAGCCGGGACGTCTGAGCAAGTCGTCTGTCAATTGCCTGTTTTATTTTGCAGAAGCACTTTACTCTTAGCAGTGTGAACAAGTGTCACAGCAGCCGGGGAGCGAACGCACAGAGTAACGTCATAACGTCATAACATAATTTTAAACACACTTAAATGTATCTAATATGATAAACAGAGCTGCATTACCTCATACTCATGACCAGAAGGAAATAGCACCAGCACCTGGCGACTATGTCCCGTCCGTCATAATAAAAGTCCCGCTGCTCGTGAGGCGTGTGTTGTTCATTGCTTTAACAATCGCTCCAGCTGCCTTGCTCAGCTCCTCAACACTCGGTCCTGCTTTTCTTCATACAGTAATAACCGCATCCATGAACATGATTTCTGCATGATTTTATGATTTCATGATTTCTGAGTCCTATTTTCCGCTGGCTGTGAGATGAAGAACACATGTCCCATGATTCTGAGCTCAAACTTGGCGTCATCAAACTACAGCTTTGCTTTGAATAGGCGCCCTCTAGTGGACAGAAAAGTTGTATAGTGCACCTTTAAGTTATTTTAGTACTTAAAGCTACACTGTGTAACTTTTTTAGTTTATTCTTAGCTAAAATCACTTAGTTTTTTCAAAAATATATGTGCTCATTAATGTATATTTACTTATTTCAAGTAATAATGTAGTCTCGTAATTTTATAATATACCATTGAAAATACATACGGGTGAGGGTTTGGATGGCGGTCGCCATGTTGCTCCTCCATCTTGAAAGTACATTTGCCAAAGAGGGACATACTCGTAAATTCAAGCTTCGCTTTTCGCGTTTTTACACTCGATGGCACTGTGTCGAATCTCGAATGTGAAGAGGAGGATTGCTTGAGGCTGCTATATGATGATGGAGGATCACTCTTAAGCCCCTTTCACACTGCACGTCGGACCCGCAATATTCCCGGAACATTGCTGGGTCGCCTTCTGTGTGAAAGCAACCACGTCCCGGAATTGATTACCGAATTCGACCCGGGTCGGTGACCAAGTAACATTGCGGGATATGTATCAGAGTCGCCAAGGAAGCGGAAAAGAGAATTAAGACAGCAACGCGACAGGTAAATCAACAAGACAAAAGTAAATATTGGAGTGGCCTTTCCAAGATGGAAAGAGCTCATGAGGAGCAACGATTTTAAAAAGAACGCCGACGTTGCCTGAGTTCTTCTCGATAGGTAATATTAATTTAGCCTATTTGTGTATATTGGAAGTTTTATTGTTGCTTGGCTAATTATATCATGGTGTGCTGTGCATAACACTAGAACGACGTCTAGAATAGTTTTCCTCGCGTCAATGATGAAAAAGTATTGTTTACCTTATAACATAAATCCGTGTTCTATGACGGATAACATGAGATTAATATTTTAATTGCATCATAATATGTTTGCCTTACGCTAGTGATGTCGTACAATATACAGAATAACGATAGCACTGATAAAAGTTACTTTACTAAGATTAGCTTGCATTCGTCTGGGAACCTGATAGCTGATGTTAGCAATGAAATGGTAAAAAAAAATAATGAAAACGTAAAACTATTATTCATTTTACATAGATTAATTTGATCATAGATCATTTGGCAAATTAAATAAGTCCAAATTATAATAGTTTTCAAAAGTAACCTCATCACTTGAAGCAACACTCACCGAAGAGGTCGAACTGGAAGCCGTGACTAAATCGGCCACCGTAGGAGTTGAAACGAAATCGAAATTGAGAGGAACAGAAACTGTTATTCACTGGATGGTCATATATCTTTTCACCGCTAGATGGGGGAAAATATCACACAGTGTAGCTTTAAACATATGCTTGATTTGTTTCATTTAGTTGCCAAGGCAACTTTCCTCAAATTGTTATATTTTATTTTAACTTTATTTCAGTTAACCAAAATAATTTTGAATACATTTTAGTTAACTGTTACAACATTAACTTGAATTAGGACCCAAATCTGTTCTGACCTCAACTGCCATCCTGCTACAGGTACGAGAAACTTCCGTCAGATTTCCGCACTCCTTTTATCCTAAACATGGAGTCATTTGCCCAACCGCCCATCATGGGCGCACCTCTCAGCATGGCTGCCAGCAGGACAGCATCCTCCACCGTGGCATCACTCTCCCGCTACTTCCTGCACCAGCGCTGGGTTTGGGCCGTGCAGAACGGGCCAGGAACAGCTGTATCGCTGCATGCAGTCGCTCATATCCTCTCCATGCTCTCTGAGTGAGTCTGAAACATCTTTGGGAAATTCTGAAGAACAGAAATCACCTGTAATAAAAATCTTTGTATAATAGCGTCTACAAAATGACTAATTCACACTCAATGCTGTTGGTACAGTATTCGTCTGTCTGAAGGCTTCCATTTTGCTACCAGCGGGGAGGGTATCGTCAACATGGTGACAGAGCTGCCAATGCAGGTCAATGAATAAACCCACTCTGCTAGTATATCCCAATTTTGGTATTTTGTTAGTGATGCATATCTAACTTTTAGCCATAACTGTGTATGCAGAGTCTTCCAGCTGATTTGGACGGAGAAAAACACACCTGCATAGTCCAGTACATCCTATTTCCCCCTCATTCCACTTCTACCAAGGACAGGTAACGAAAACCAGAACTTCACTGCTAAATCCTTAACCCTGTAAAGACTGAAATATGAAACCATAGTCAGTCAAATATAATTTTTTGAAACACAATTTTTTTTTTACACAAAATGTTCTACTTTACACGTTACAGGATGATTACACAACTTAACAAATACGATTTTGTGTGTGTAGAGTATCATATTTGATACATCAGGCTTTTATGGCTTAAATAATGATATAATGATAAAATGAAGCTCATACTTGGAGTAAAAAAAAGTCAGTTTTATTTAGAGGATGAAAATGAGCAAAATATGTGTTTGGTGAGTTGCTGATATTTATATGGACGAAAGATTAATTTCTGATTGCTTGTAATGTTAATTACTTGCATAAAATGCATTTAAATATCACTCTAGATTTAGATTTCCCAATAATATGTCTAATATGTCAGATCATGCAGCGAAAAACAAATAAATAAACAAATAAATGTTCCTTAAAAGCCTGTTATGTGTCATAATTGATACATTTTTTAACATGATTTTTCTAAAAAAATGATGTATGGATAATTAATTAAACTTGAGTTGCTTTAGTCCAGTAAATGAAATATTACTGACAATATTTAAGTTATTTTATGTTTACTTTATAAACATCATCAAAGATGACAATCAGAACTATCAATAAGATGACAGAAGGCATGTAGTAGATTGTGTACAACAAGATTTTCAGCAACGTTTGATCATGTTACTAATTTAGAAACCATATAAATGTGAATATCCAGTATGATACAGTAGGCATTTATAGGGTTAAATGGCTTCGGCTGAATGTTCCCTGCTTTAATGGTCTAGAATAGATGTTTGTAAGGCTCAGCGCACAGAACATGACAGAAACCAATTACCCTGTGCACTTTTAAATCCTTTTTATGTTTTTGGTGCCCACTTTACACTACTAACCAAATACTAAGTGCATCAATTACAAGTACAAGTTTGTTGTAGAATAGACATGTAGTGGTATTTGGTTTAACAGTTTTTGCCATCATGGCCATAGTTTCTCTACAGATGATGACAATGACACTGAAGTGGAGGCCATAGATGTGGACACAGAGCTGAGTTTGGTGACGGAGTGTTGGGTGGAGCCTCAGAGTGGAGCCGTCTACAGCTCACTGGACCAGCAGCGGCACTTTCACAACCTCTCATACCAGGAGATCCCTCAGGCCGTTAGTAACAAGCAGCGCAGCAGCACATCCTCACTTCCACTTACATGTGTAATGTTATTGAAAAATAAACTAAGGGTGCTTTCACACTTGGTTCGATAGCCTGGACCGAACCCAAGTTCGATTGCCCCCGCTGGACTGGGTTCATATTATATTAGTTGGGTCCGAACCGGGGTTTGTTTGCATCATCAAAGCAGCAGCTGTTTACCCTGTTGCTTAGTAACGACAGCGAGCGTGAAGGCCGGCAAAGTGCATAGCGTTGCTCCCATCACTTTTATATTTTTGTTAACCGTTAGTTTTGTTAACAAACCTTTAGTACATAATGGCAGTTGTAGCATCTATCCGCCGTGAATGTACTGCAAATGCTCTAAAGAACGCTGAAGATGAGCAGAGATGAGATCTACAGCTGTCTGTTTGCAGTATGTCAGTGTCGCTTGTCAGGTAAATGATTGAAACACACAAAACACATTTTTATCAAATCATACGTCATTAATAGCGGTTCATTTCCGCAATTTAGTACGATAGCGTTCGCATCAGCAGCGAACCGTACCGGAGTTCACATGAACCGAACCCCAGACCACCTTTCTAAGCGGACTCGGTACGGTTCGCGGGTGCGCACCCGAGTTCCGCGTTGGATGTTCATTCAGGAGATTTGCATTGAAAAATGCTGATTCATCCAGTAGTGAAACAAGTGAAGTCTTTGAGTAAGTCATTGAATAATTCACTCAAACCAGTTTTTTTTATATAATATATATATATAATATATAATTTAAATATACTGCAGCAATTGATATTTTGTCAGATATTTGTATAATATTTTTGTCAGAAATTGTATTGTTATTTAGTTAAACGTGGGAGAATCATGATCTCTGTTTGAAGAAAAAAAAAGATTTATCAAGAATCTTTAATAAATGCCTAGTAATTGCTAGTAATTGCACCTATTTTTCAAAATTCTGGGACTTGACAGTGATCAATAATGATATTAGCTTTACATGAGACAGCATGTAAGTTTTCATATTTTGTTTTCATTTTTTAAAAACTGTATTATTTTAAAATGTCTATATAGTTTTTATGATTTTTTAAAAACTTTATTTTAAGTTATTTTAGTACATCAAGTTAAACTAAACTAAACTAGCAATTTGTTTTTCTTTTTGTTTCTCCATTTCAGATTTTTCCACGTGATCTGTCTTGCATGACCACAATGATCACTTTTGAATACCTCATTCAGCTGTGTCAGAATAAAGAGCAGGTGTGCCCTCTCAACGGTGTCAAAGATGCTCCAGGTAAAAATCCTCCACCATCGTCTGTCCTGCACACAATCACAATCAGTTTGCATGCACAATGTGATGTGGTAACTCTTTGTAGGAGAGGTTCCCGCCACTGCCGCCGCCGCTGATGACTGCATTTACACTGTGCCTTTCCAATTTGACCTGATGAAACTCTTGCCCAAGTGCCAGCAGATAGAGCTCTTCTTCTACACCTTTAGCCGAGGTACGACTAGATTGTTCATCTATCTTGATCCTCATCCTGTCCTTTCTTACATTCATATTCCTTTATTCAACCATCAATTCAGGGCCTCAATTCACTCTTTCTGTTGACCTTTAACCACTACTACAGAGGGGCAGGTAGATGTATCCCATAGCGCCTCCTCTCTGCCCAATGACCTCCTCCTCGGCCTCTTCCACGGCTCTCTGCAGAACGAGCTCAGTGATCGAGAGATCCCATTGACTGACAAGGATCATGTGGCGTTCATGCATCACATCCTGGAGCGGGAAAGAGATGGTCATGTGGCTCCATTCTCACTACCTGTCATTAAAGGTGATTCGATTTGTATATATTGTTTATATATTATTTTTTTGTATTATATTGTATTTATATTTTGATTGTGTGTGTGTGTGTGTGTGTATATATATATATATATATATATATATATATATATATATATATATATATATATATATATATTTTTTTTTTTTTAAACTGAAATTTCCATGACATTCATGCAGGCAAATACACATTACACTACCACTCAAAAGTGTGGGGTAAGATTTTTTGGCAACACTTTACAATAAGGTTCATTTGTTAACACGAGCTAACTACATTACTTAGCATGAACTAATAATGAAAAATCCATCTACAGCATTTATTAATCTTAGTTAATGTTAATCATAAAATGTATTAATTCATAATTGAAATCAAAAGTTATATCTGGTGATATTAGATAATGGACCTGAGCTAATATGACCTAACATTGGATATTTAGTGAGCATAAGAGACTTCTTTCAAAAAACATAAAAAAGAAACAACAAAAAAACAACCCCAAACTTTTGAATGGTATAGGGATGTGCCCAAAGCCTATATCACAATTCAGAAAAAAGGAACGTAAAATGATTAATGCATTCTGTGGAGCCTCCAAAGGGACGTGGTTAGGATTACTGTGGTAGTCGGTTACATTAATACAAGTGTTCTCTAATTGGTCTGAGTATCCTCTGCGTCATCCATCAAGATGATTGACAAGTTCGCTTTATGAGCTTATTGTGGCTTTATTTGTAAATGTTAAGACGCATGCTAACACAATAGGAATGTAGCCATCATTCCCGCTGTTAAATTATATACTACATTTACACAACGCAATTCCACAACATTTTATAGTGAAGAGGAGCTCTTTTGGTTTTTAACTGTGATGTGCTGACTCACAGGACCAGACACTGCTGTTAATATAGCACATTTCCCGTTTTGAATAATAATACAATTTGGTGCGTTGTTCCGTTGGTCCGGATTGCTTTCACGCCTCGAGCGACCTGTCCCAGAGTTTGTTTGCAATTGGGCTAAAACCACTTTGTTTTGGCGGTCTCAGAGCGATTGTTTTGGTGCGGTTCTGAGCGTGATTGCCGCGTTCACTTATGCCTAAACAAACCGAACCAAGGGAGAAAACGCACCAGGTTCTAAAACAAATGCTCAGGCATGAAAGCACCATTAGTTTGTCATAGTTTGTAAATAGAATTTAAGTTATATTAAACCCAGAACATTATTTAATTTCTGGAAATGCAGAACAACTACAGATGTTTTGTTGTTTTAATTTCCTCTTGCTGAAGTGTTCGATAAATTGAATAGCATCGTGATCAGTAAAGGAGAAACAAAATAATGATTAAAAAAAGCATAATTGAAAGATTTAAAGCTAATGGATGCCAGATATCCCAAATGAAGCTTTAAATGATTCATTAGCAATTAGTTTTTACATAAGAGATTATTATACCCATTATGTTATTATCTGTGTGTATGTGTGTGTTCAGAGGAGAGCTTGAAGCCTCCGGAGAGGCAGGACACTGTTCTTTCTTTCCACACTATAGGAAGCAGTAAAGAGGTGACGGGCTCCTCCAGCACACTACAGGTACGCCATCTCATATTAGATCTCCACTAAAGTTCAGATGCCCATCCACACTCATACCCAGGGTCCACACTTATGTTCAGCGTTCTACCACGTAATTAAAGCTACAACAGTCAAGTGCACAACAGTTTGACCCCTTCTCCCTTCAGCATTTTGGTTAGATTACTTGTGTTATGTAAGTGTAACTTGTAAACCACCTTTCAAAAGTTTGAGGTCAGTAAGATTATTTTGTAATGTTTCATTGATGTTTTTGCGGAAACCGTGATACATTTCTTCCAGGAGTCTTTGATAAATAGGAAGTTCAAAAGATCAGCATTTATTTTAAATGTCTTTTGTAACATTATAAATGCTTTTGCTGTCACTTTTGATTCATTTAATGCATTTTTGCTGAATAAAAGTAATAATTTATTTAAAAAAAAAGTCTTACTGACCCTAAACCTTTGGATAGTTGTGGACTTATCTCTCTGTTGTTGGAGGAGTTGATACAGTGTGTGTTTCTTTGCTCCTGGCAGAGTTTCAGCAATGCAGATCTTGTGGATGATGAGCCAGCTGGCCTGGAGCAAGACGGCTTATCTCCTCACTGGAAATGTTATGCCAAATACATCAGCCATCAGCAGATCCTGCTCACTTTCCTGCCAGCTACATTTACAGGTGCGTCATCTGTCAATGCCACACCAATTAGAACTCTGTACTCCTTTATGTTTGCACACATAAGATTAATGCTTTCTATTTTGCCACATACTTAGCTCAGTTAGCTGAAATCAGGGGGGGGGGGGGGGGGCATTGATCTGAAATCAATAAGTGGGGGGCATTGATCTGAAATCAAGAAGGGGGGCATTGATCTAACATTGGCATTTATACATTTAATATTTATAAATGCCAATGTTAGAGAAAATAAAACAATGAAAATAAATGTGAATTCATGCAGATAAAAATAAATTGAATATGACTTATTGTTGTTAATACTTATTATATTAATTTTTTTCTTAATATATAATAATTATAAATGAAAACATTCATAATCAATAATACGTTTTTATTGCTGTATTCGTATGACCATTCCGCTATTATTGCATTGTATTTCATTTTTTTGCATTTAAATAGGAACGGCATGTTGTTGTCACTCCCATAAATAAATATAGTTATATAGTTTATAATATAAATATAGTTTATATTATATATACAGATGTCCGAAAAACCACTTGCAGAATCTGAAATGTGAATAATTTTAACTAAATAAGAGAGACCATACAAAATGCATGTTAATTTTTATTTCCTGAATAGGATATTTTATTTAAAAAAATGTTTACTTATAGTCCACAAGAAAGAATTGCTGATTTTATTAAAATGACTCCCTGCAAAAGTTTATGAACCATTGATTCTCAGTAGTGTATGTTGTTCCTTGGATGACCCACAGCTGTTTTTGTGTTTTGTGATGGCTCTTCATGAGTCCCTTGTTTGTCCTGAGCAGTTAAACTGTCCAATGTTCTTCAGAAAAATCCTCCAGGTCCTGCAAATCTTTCATGTTTTCAGCATCTTTTGCATATTTGAACCCTCTCCTGATTTTGAGATCCATCTTTTCACACTGAGGACAACTGAGGGACTCAAATATAAGTGTGTGTGTGTGTGTGTGTGTGTGCGCACGTGCGTGCGTATATGTATAGGCAATTAGGTCAGGTCTTAAAATGACAGCAGCCTAACCTGCTGCCAAATTATGAGATAATATTAAAACTATCTATAGGGCAGTTTTTTCCCCATACTTGGAATTTGTCCTCTGCATTTAACCCATCCAAGTTAGTGCACACACATTAGAAGTAGTGATTAGTGGAGACACACACACCACACTGTGCACACATACACAGCCAGAGCAACTATTTTGCTGTGGTGCTTGCCCGGGAAGCGATTCGGGCTTAGGTGCCTTACTCAAGGACATTTTAGTCATTTCCTGCCGCAAACCTGCGACCTATGGCCATGGATGCTTTATAAGCTTTATTTTGACTGTGCAGATGTTCAACTTTTGATGTCTTCTGGGCTGGAAACTGAACCTCCAATCAACAGCAGCCTCCTGGAAGAGGAGGGGACCTGCAGTCATGGCAACGGCCAATCACAGACAGACCCCATCAGCAGTTTTGCCAATGGTCCACAGGTTACTGCTGATTTTGGAACTGGTCAAAATGGAGAAGATAGGGGCCTGCCGGCATCCAGAGAAGTGTCCACATTTGAAACGGAAGGAGTGTTAGAGACATCTAAAGAGCAATCCAACATAGACACAAGAAATGCAGGTATGGCATTGTTTCCTGACAGGGTTTGAGACAAGAGTTGCAGAAATGACATATATATATATATATATATATATATATATATATATATATATATATATATATAAAACATTTTTCTTCCCGTTTCTTAAATGTTAACTGAAAAATAAAATAAAATAGGAAAAACTAAAAATGACCATGGCTGGGAAAGATGTTTATGTCCATTATTCTGCCTCATAACTTTTAGCTTCAGAAGAGAAGGACGGCGTGCAGTTTATGGAGCCCCAAAAGCGAGACTGTCACATCACTTTCAGCAGACAAGTGTCTCAGCAGAGCAGCACTGACGCCGCTCGACCCCGCTGCCCCATCTACATCTACAACTGCTCGCTGGACTCCCTCAAAGAACAGCTGGTCCATCCACGGTCAGGACGGAAGCCCAGAGACATCTTCTTCAGGTACTGAGACACACATCCACAATCCAAAGCTACTGTGCCTAGCTTGAAGGTCTCTGGTCATCAGCTCTGTTCCAAACCCTCTAGAGTGGCCTACTGCTTACCTAGGCAGCTACCTTCTAAGGCAGCATCTGAAATAGGACCTCAAAAGTGACCGAACTTAAAGGGTTAGTTCACCCCAAAATTAAACTTCTGTCAATAATTACTTATCCTAATGCCGTTCGACACTCATAAGACCCCTGTTTATCTTCAGAACACAGATTAAGATATTTTATATTTAGTCTGAGAGCTTTTTCTTTCTCCATTGAATGTATGCACGGTATACTGTCCCTTTCCAGAAAGGTAATAAAAACATCATCAAAGTAGTCCATATGTGACATCAGTTAGTTCATTAGAATCTCTTGAAGCATGAAAATACATTTTGGTCCAAAAATAACAAAAAATACGACTTTATTCAGCATTGTCTTCTCTTCCATGTTTGTTTTCAAACCTCAAACCAAGATTCGGATGGTTATGAATCAGCAAATTGATTCATTATTCAGATCGCGTGTCAAACGGCTGAAATCACGTGAAATTGGCGATCTGAATCATTAATTAATACGCTGATTCATAACCGTTCAAATCTTTGTTGGCGGGTGTTGAACGACATTAGGGTAAGTAATTATTGACAGAAGTTTCATTTTTGGGTGAACTAACCCTTTAAATGCCTTTCATTAGCTAAACACACTGCATGCTCTGCATAAAAGCATCAATCACATCCTTGAGGCACTGATATACTCACAACGACAAAATAAACACACAACAAAAATGACAGCATGATAAACAGCCGTTAAGAAAGCATCTGATTATAGTGATGTGGATATGTTTGCATAAGTGCTGCAATTCACTACACTCCAGTTAAGTCGTCAAGTTTATTTTTGTGCTGTCTAACGCTTTAAAAATATTTAATGCAATTAACACAGCATCCGTTTTTTTCCCCATCATCCTTTAGCTAGCATTACATTTATATGATCATGCTAGGGCTGTCCTCGACTAAGGATTTAGACATTCGAATCAGAATTGTCGAATCTCTCTATGGTCGACCGATAGTCGAATTATCTATGTGTGTGTGAATGGGTTGGGAGGGGCAGGACACTTGTCAGCAGGAGCGTAAAACAATTTTTATTTTCCTTTACACACTGCACACAGCAACAACTTTTAATAAAGCGACCAAAACTGCCTGCCAACTGACAGACGAACTGACAATGGCTTTCTTATTTAGGTTTAAATAGCCTAAAAGTAATGTGGTGGATAAACATTCATAAACCGTTTTCTCATAACATGTTAAAGCCGCAATCGAAATACAAAACATCACACAAATATATAAAAGAACATTTTGATAAATAAACCTAAAAAAATACCTGCCTAGAGAGGAAAAGAACACTTTGAGTGCGTTTACAAGCATGTTCGTAAGACGATGTGCCTAAAGGGGGTAAAGGACGCGAAGCTTAGCCCCGCGCCTCAGGATCTCACACCAACACCTGACGCGCACATTATATACACGCGAGCTCAATTTTTAATTGACTGACAAATGAGCTGCATTTGATATCAATGCATCGAATCTTCGACTATTCGGGGTCACCCCTAGATCATGCAAATGCTTTTAAACCATTCAAGTGCAATAAGACACAAAAAAGAAGGCAGTGCTGTACTGGTGCACATCTGTGAATCTCCAGTGTGACAGACACACACTTGTGCGCACAGAAAGCTGCTTAAGACAGCACTTGAGAAAACCGAATTATGCCAAAATTCCTGTTTTGTCGAGTATCCTCGCAAGCACTGTCATAAAGAGTACCTAAAGAATAAAAATCGGATGCGTGTTATCTTCCGCATCATGTGCGGCAGGTATTAAAGTTACTGCAACCTAATAAAGCCACTGCTGTCTGTCTGTCGTTTAAGAATAATCAAAGAAAAAAAGAGAAAATCACTCACTGCTCTTGAATGAATAACTATAATCTGACTGAAATTAATCCGTATTTAATTTATAATTTATGCAGTTAAGATTTGCTTTCGATTAGAATTACAACTTCAATTTCTGCTATAAAGCAGAGGTCCAGTTTGGTTCTTCTGTAAAAACATTAACCAGAGAAGATTTCAACCTTGAAGAAGGCTGAGCCTCAGAGCAACATCTACCTATTACATCATCACCATAGACCAATGGTAGAGCAAAGATGTTTACATGCTAGAGTGAACTTTTCTGGGATGTTAGCTTTGGCAAGCTGTTTCGAACTCCAGAAAATATCTCCAAATTAGCTTAGTTTTGACCTGATTTTGTTCAAAATTGTCACACAAGTTTGTTCTTCGATTTTACTTGGAAGTATATTTGGGCCTTTATGATGTCTTAAAATGTTGCATAGATAGGCAGCTCGCTATGTTTTGGAACAGAGCTGTTGTGTTTGATGATCATTGCAGAGGGCATCATGTGGTTATCCTAATGTTTTACTGTCTGGTTTCTCTTTGGATGAGAAGAGCTCAAGAGACAGACACCTTGGAGTTCAGTCAGCAGACCAAATACAGGTAGCCCTGCTTACTGCTTCCTGCTGCTGCCGCCCTATAGCGGGGACGGGGTGGGAGGGTTACGAGGGGGCCGTCTTGGCCTTGTTACACTAAGGATGGTCCTTCTTTCTTTCTCTGGAGGGTTTTGCTACTCTAGGAAGGTGGCTGGGGGTATATTAGGCTTCAGAAGACTTAGGTATGGGTATGAGGTCTTAAAATAACAGAAGGAAAACAAACATTTATCTCTGTATATCCACTACTATTCAAAAATTTGGTCTCACTCGGCTCAGTATTTTTTTGTTGTTGTTTTTATCGAAAGAAATTAATACTTTTATTCAGCAAGGATGCATTAAAGGAACTCCACTTTTTTTGAAAATAGGCTCATTTTCCAAGTCCCTTAGAGTTTAACAGTTGAGTTTTACTGTTTTTGAATCCATTCAGCCGATCTCTGTATCTGGCAGTAGCACTTTTAGCATAGCTTAGCATACTTAATTGAATCATATTAGACCATTAGCATCAGTGCTCAGAAAAAATGACCAAAGATTTTCAATGTTTTTCGTATTCAAAACTTGACTCTTCACATTTCAAATGCTCATCTTCAGTGTAACTGTTATTCCGGTTCAAATAGATACAGTTCGTAAATATCTTCTGAATTGTCTCTTACAAATGTCTCCATGGTTACAAGGCACACTCTCTGTCCAAGCAGATCATCACGCTGGTTATGTTGACAGAAGTTTGCCTATTTTCCCGCGCTTTGTAATATCATCGCGCCGCTGCACCCTTGACGGCCGCAAAGTTCCTACGCAGGAATGAGAAAAAAAGTTCCTATCTATAGCGGTATAAAAATCTAAACTTTTAATTTTCCATTGGTCTTAGTACACAATGTAACTACAGAATAGTCAAGTTTTAAATAGGAAAAATATTATCTTTGAAAAAAAATGTCTTTGGTCATTTTTGAGTGCGATGCTAATGGTCTAATCCGATTCAATGATGTATGCTAAGCTATGCTAAAAGTGCTACTGCCAGATACAGAGATCCGCTGAATGGATTCAAAAACAGTAAAACTCAACTGTTTAACTCTAAGGGACTTGGGAAATGAGCCTTTTTTCAAAAAAAGTGGAGTGTTCCTTTAAATTGATCAAAAGTGAAAGTGTTTTCATTGCTTTGAAATTGTGAAAATTGATTAGATGTGTCCAAATGTTTGACTGATAGTGTACATCACTGAATTTTGGATGGTAGTTCCCTGCATGTAGATATTTAGGACATCCTAAGACATTCAAAAATAAGGTGAAATGAATGGAATATAACATAATTGATGTTCCCTTTTTTAAAGGAAATTATTTTGTGACAACAAATAATAATTTCCTTTAAAAAATGGGACATCAAGTCTTTGTTAATCTGATATGTTCAACTGAAATACATCTGTCTTGGAGGGCAGTGTCTGAATACTCAGGGCTTCTTTGAACAACACACTTTTTAGGGTTCTTTTTATGTTGGTGTCCTCAACCTCTTGATTGTTTTCCATCTCGCTTTTCCTGCTTTTTTGAACATAAAAAATGGTAAAACCTATGCCGTATATGCTTGGATATTGTTGCTTCATGGCTGTAAATCTTTTGCATGCTCATAAAGCTGGTTTGATCCAGTTGCTATATGACTGGTTTGATATTTTCCTGTCCTCTTCAAACGCAAACACAACTAGTATTTACATGGGATGATCCTTTGGACAGTGTAGATAAATGTAATGTCCTATAATAAATAATAAATGCTCTGGAGTGCTGCTTAATAAACGTTTTGCACTCAGGAATATGGATGTTTTGGCCCTTGATATTTAAAATGAACACCATCAGCAATCATCCATTTAAAATTAATTAAACATGTTTGTTGTGTTTAATAGGGTCTATAATCACTTTCTCTCTGCATGGAATAATAATCTGGATTCATTCCGGATAGAGATGATTGATGCACATCGTCTCCGTTTTCTTACGCTATTGCTTTTTCGAAATGGTGTGTACATTTTTTTCAGAATTGCAGATTATGTACCTGTCGTGTAATGTAGGTCTGAATGTTACTACGATAATAAACAGCTCTTGTATGTCTTTGTAGGACTACAATTGAACTCTATATATATTTTAATGCATCAGCTGAAATGTCAAAAGTTCAAATAAGTGACAGAAAGAGATATGAAATTAAACATATGGGTAAATATCTGAACTGACTATTCCTGCTGCTTGTCTCTGCTATTTAAGGCTGATGTCTGGTGTAGTGTTGTAGGAAATGTGTGGCAGATTGTGGGATTTTGTTATCTGGTGTGTGTTTGTGTGTGTGTGTTTGTGTGTCTCTTGGCAGGTCAATCTCTCAGGAACGCAGCAGCGCCTCCTCCTGGAGTGAGCTCTTGACGCACCCTCACAAACACAAGGAACTGGCCAATTACTGCAGCCTTCTACAGGAACACTACTACCAGAGCTATGTCAAAGGTCTCACACAAACATGTGCATATTTACGTGTAATTAGAATTATTAAACAAATTAAACACATGTGCACATCCAGCAAGCTCATTGAGGGTGCTCAATAATAAAAAGTAGGAGAAATATTATCATGTTCTCACCATTTTTTTATACATATAGATAAAATAAATAAGGAATAAAAAATAGAAACTTATATTTAGCATAAAGATTATGCTAAGATTATTTATTGCATTGTAGCATTATTTTCATTACTGCCTTGAGTTAAAAAAAAATATTTTTGAAAAACACTGATTATCTCTTCACCCACTTCACCCACCTTCTCTCAGTGGGTGAGATATATTAGGCAGCATGTGAATATTTTGTCCTCAAAGTTAAGCAGGAAAAATGGGCAAGTTCAGAGCATGTCCAAAACTGCAGCTCTTGTAGGGTGTTCCCAGTTTGCACTGGTCAGTGTCTATCAAAATTGCTCCAAGGCAGGAACAGTGGTGAACCGGCGACAGTGTCACGGGAGGCCAAGGCTCATTGATATACAGAGGGAGTGAAGGCTACAGGCACAGACCAGTCAGGGTGCCCATGCTGACCCGTGTCACTGCAGAAAGCGCCAACAAAGGGGCGCGTGAGCATCAGAACTGGACCACGGAGCAATGGTCTTTTGCATCCCGTGGATGGCTGGATGCGTGTGCATCGCACCGGGTGCACACTGCACAAGGATGTTCAATGGGATGACGGCAAGCTGTCGGAGGCAGTGTGATGTTTTTGGGTAACGTTCTGCGTGGGTCCTGCCATCAATGTGGATGTTCCTTTGACACGTACCACCTACCTAAGCATTGTTGCAGACCATGTACACCCTTTCATGGAAACTGTATTCCCTGGTGACTGTGGCCTCTTCCAGCAGGATAATGCTCCTGCCACAAAGCAAAAATAGTTCAGGAATGGTTTGGGGAGCACAATAATGAGTTTGAGGTTTTGACTTGGCCTCCAAATTCCCCAGATCTCAATCCAATCGAGCATCTGTGGGATATGCCGAACCAACAAGTTCAATCCATGGAGGCCCCACCTCACAATTTACAGGATTTAAAGGATCTGCTGCTAACATCATAGTGCCCGATACCACAACACACCTTAGGGGTCTTGTAAATGCTGTGCCTTGATGGGTCAGGGCTAGCCTGACGTGGTCAATCTCAATTCTAGTCAGAATATGACTCTGAAACTGCTCCATTGGGCTGTGATTATGGGGCGTGTTTCAACCAAACCAGGAAAGACCTCAATTGGATAGACCGACAACCAATCAGAGCAAGGGAGCGATGCATTGTCAAATGTCAACAGAGCTCAACTGCACTGTGTTGCCAAGTCCGTGTTTTTTTTCCATGGGCTGTTTTCTATGTTCGCGGGTTGAAGCGACTATTATGTGATATATAGACGCATGAGTGTGAATTTTAGCAGGCAACCTTGACAAAATAACACCCCCCAAGGTGAATGAATATACAAACAAGCTCTCCATTTAGGATTCGAACAAATATAATCCAAACCCCTTTGATGACGTGCATGATTACGTTACTGTTTATCATCTGTCTGTCATTGTCTAAAGCCCGCCCTGATGATTTCATTGGACCGAACAGTTTCTGCTCGAGGATAATTACTCCTCTATGGATCGAGGCTAGACCGAACCGCCCGACCTAAAAATTTTGTGGGCGGGGCTAAGTTCGGCTGGCATCCAGGCTAGGTCAGGGCTGTTTTTCCAGCAAAAATATCTAATATATATATATATATATATATATATATATATATATATACTAAATATTGTTATTTAATAGTCTAAAAATTGTCTGCAATAGTTTAAATTTTTTTTATCAATATGTACCTAAAAATGTGTTTTTATTTTAAAATGTACAATTTTCATAAAAATGTTACAATTAAAAAAAATCTTAATGATAGTAAAATTAGTTTCGTCTGCCTTGTGCCTGTGTTGATTGACAGGTGTTTATCGCAGTCTGCAGCAGTCGTACAACGTGAGCTCGCAGGACGTACTGACGGCCATGGACTACTGCGAGGAGTCGCTGCAGGAGATCGACATCACTTCCTTCCTGCAGACCCTGTGCGGACACGTACGTGTCTTCCGTGAACGTCACGAGTTGCACGGCTGTGTCAACGGAAGCAAGTCCAGTAACGGTCCCACCACCTTTATCATTGGTGAGGGAGAAGATGATGGAGCTGACAGAGCCACACTGGTATCTTCATCCAGGTACTGATCACAGAGAAAAGCATTGTGGGACTTGTTGTTAATGCTTTGCTTTCATTGTATTCATACATTGTTTATGTTTTCTTAAAGTATTGAACTGGAGGATGTGAGTGAAGCTGATTCCAGAGGAAAACTCTCTGTCCCATCCTCCCCACTTGACCTAGATGAACCCAGATCTCCAAAAATCCCAGAATTTCCTCTGTCTCTTCTCCAGTCTCAGCAGAAATGTGAAGTGTATCCTGATTTACACAAAATCATACAGGTACGGCAGACAACAAGTGTCGCGAGGGATGTTGAAATTACATTTTTAAAATTGTATTAAGAATTGCTATTCATTTTTGCAGGATAAGTTCATGGAAATTGGTGCTCAGTATTTCAAAACTGTACCATCCAACCCACATTATTTCTTTTACTGCCTTCCATCTTCCAAAAAAGAGGTGCGTTATGGAAATATTTTTATATTCTGTTCTTTTCATCAATGTTGAAAATGCATATTAATTTTTTGATGAGACAAAAAGATGTACAAAAGACATGCCTTTCTATGTATTTCTATTGTGTTGCAAAAATAAGCGCACAGTGTAGTCTGATTTATGAATGTCTTTAATGAATGATTAATTCATGAGTTATTGACTTTAATCAGCTCTATCCATCAGAGTGCTTACTTTGGAATGTGTTTTAATTTTTCTTTCCCGTATTTATTTCATCTCCTCAAGCACTGTGAGTGTGGGTCGCTTATAACATGAATTTGAAAACACGTCAATTTACGTAGTTTAAAGTTTAAAAGCAAACTAATTAAGGCAGCCATATATATAAGTATTGTAATTGTGCTATTTCGTTTTGTAAAATATTATTATTATTATTGTCAAATATTTGCTTTTATTTTACAGTACAGTATTATTATTGCATTAGTAATACATTTTTTTTTATAGATTTTTCATTTTTAATGTGGTTTTTAATAATAATTATTATTATTTATTGAATTAATTGTACAGTAATATTACATTTGTATTTTTCTTTTTGTCCTCAGCTGATCACATTACTAGATGTTTATATGACAATATGTAGTAAAAAAAAAACTAAAAATTATTATTAAGAGAAAATCACAGCTATGTAGAAAACACTGGGATAGTCTTACATAATCAAAATTTGACTGTCAAATAAGTGCTCAACTTTGAGACCTGGTAAACCTGAAGTACTTAGTAACTGTTTACCTTTCCTCTCTTTCATCATCTCCAGGAGGACTCAGACAGGGAAGGAGAGCGGAGACCCAGTGAAGAGTACGAGGTGTCTGAAGCTGAACTGGCTACAGAAGACGGTTAGACATTATTTCTGAGACACTGAATGTTCATTATCTGAGTGCTGAGTTTTTAATCAGAAATAATAATGCCATTGTAACATATATAAAGGTTCACTTAGTAATATGTCCCTCACTAAATATTTATTATGCATAAAGAAATGAATGTCTGAAAACCGTCTGTTTTAAAAATGTATTTAACAACCTAGTGAGATGAATGGGAATTCTAACTCTTTCCTCATGGCCCCCAGAACATGTTGTTGTATGAAATTTTGAACATTAAATATATCAAAAGAGTGAACAGAGCCACTGCTTTTAAACCAAAAAAACCCCAAAACGTTTATTCTAGCTTCATGTATTATATTTGATCAACACTTGAATGTGGGTTCAATAAAAGTTCAATAAAAAAACTACATTTTGAACAAAAAGCTGAGAAAATCATGTTTTTGTTCAAAGTCTACAGCGTGCATAGGCAATGCTTTTATTGCTTGTTTCTGTGTTTTGATCAGGAGATTATTTACTCTTTCAGAAGTTGCGTAATAGCTTCCCTTTGTATAACAGTGAAAACACAGAAAGCCATCAGTGGCAGGAAAAGAGTTAATTGGTTTGTGAAAATTTCGCTGATTTTATTGGTTAATATTTAATAATACATTGAAGTAGACTGCTATTTCAAATGTTTGTGCTATTTTATCTCCTGTTGTGATTTATTAAGCATCCTATAAAGGACATTTTTTTAGAGTGCAGACCATTTTTTGTTTTTTTGGGAGATAGATGTTTTGGTCTTAACACCTCCTTAGCTGGGAGAGTGCGTTGATTGATCAATTGTTCTCAACAAAACTAAAATATTTAATTTCATTTAATTTTAGTCCATTTTGAATTCATGTTATATGTGGAGTCTTTTGCACTTGTTTGTCAACTAGAAGTATATTAAAAGATTGTATTAATTCTTTGAATATGCACAGAGAATGTGTCCGGCTGCTGTATTGTCACAGAGAGTGACACGGATCTGGAGGTGGAGTACCAGGATTGCGGGAATGGTAAAGTGGAGGCTGGAGAACAGGAAGGAGGTGAAGGCATGTCCCCATCTGACTCCAACACAGTCAACCAGGACGAGGATTCCTTCAGTATTCTGGACGGAGACTCTCTGCTGGAGGTGGAGGGTCCGCAGCCGGAGATGCCTCCTCTGTTTGTGCACCTCACCTGCTCCGTCAACATGAAGAGCTGCCATGGCTCCATTCCCACGCAAACACTGCCGACCTGTTTAGGTAAAACACTCAACACACTGCTGAGCTTTCTGCCATTGATTAAAAATGTTTTCTACTTTCTTACTGTAGCAACTCATAATATAATAATTGTAATAATAATAATAATAAATATAGCTGCAAGCAGCCATTACCGGAGCCAAGCGCAACAAAAGCAAACAAGGAAGCTAGCAGCAGACCACCTGCAAAAAGGAGTAAAGACATTTTAAGCAAAAATTTGGAAACCCCACGTTAATACATAGAGTTGTATAGAGTCAGTTACATGTTTTGTTTAATATAGCGCCACCAAGAGGCACAATCATACCAATTTTTTGGTGTGTCCTTGGAATGAGCCCATAGATGTGCGTGTCAATTTTGGTGAAAATATCTCATTTCGTTTTGGAGTTATAGACATTTATGTGAAAAAACACAAAAAATGACTGACATGACTTTGATTCGATTCTACTACCCCTTACTATGAAAAGATTTTGAGATTTGGGCTTTAACATATAGCTTTAACATATAGCTATCGACCTATGTTTCCGATTTTCTGATGCTGGTTTTGTCTCGATCGGACTAGCGGTTTCAAAGATATCAGCTAATGTTTTAAGAAGCGCTTAATTATCACGCTGCACAAACCATACATAGTAATTTTGTTTTTTTAAATCTAGTTTTAACCTGCCTACAAAACCACCAGATTAATGATACTATTACTTCTTCTACTATTATTATTATTATTATATTATTTATTATATCGCATTTTAAATCACAACTTTAACCAGAAAAATCACAATTCTTATTAAAAAATAAAAAATATTTTTTTCCCCAAAATATTGCAGCCCTATTCAAATCATAATTTTAGTTTTCATGGCCATTTCTTTTAACTAAAGTCCTACAAAGGTTGACAAATACTTATTACAGTATTTTGACACTTTAATCTTAAACAACTTACAATAGAGTAATTTTACAAGCATTTTCTGTATGTAAATGAAAATGATTAAGGTTGCAAATGTAAATGGGCTTTATGATTGGCTCTCTTCTGCAAATTAAAAATCATGTTAATAGTGAGTTGCCATCACAAAGTTGCTAAATGAATATTATACTGAAATCACTCCTCTCCACCAATCAGCTGGTGTGTGGTGAGCGTTCTGGCGCAATATGGCTGCCGTCACATCATCAGGTGGATGCTGCACATTGATGTTGGTTTGATGAGACCCTTCAATGTAAAGCGCTTTGAGTGCCTTGAAAAGCACTTTATAAATGTAACAAATTATTATTATTAAGTGTGAATTTATATGATATGTAAATATGGACGGTCTAATGTTAATGAGCTTATGGTGTGACCAGAAAAATTCATGAAATTGTTTATTGTAGATAAAACTTATAAAACTTACTTTAGGTACCAGTCCTTGGAATTAATAGATTTAAATGATTATGAAAATATGTCATAACAAAATCCTCATCCAGTGAACAAGAGTTATTGTTAACTAAAACTATTTAAAAAATGTTTTTAATTGAAATTAAGTTTAAATAAAACATACATATTAGATTAGATGTTTAAACAAAATAGAAATGCCACCTTAGCAACTAATTGAAATAAAATAATTTTAAGATGAAGTACTGAAACTTAAAGGGGGGGTGAAATGCTGTTTCATGCATACTGAGCTTTTAACACTGTTAAAGACTTGGAATCCCATACTAAACATAGACAAAGTTTCAAAAACTAATGTTGGACGTTTGATGGAGTATTTCTGTGTCAAAAATACTCCTTCCGGTTTCTCACAAGTTTCGGCGAGTTTTTTTCGAGTATGGGTCTATTTGACGTTAATAAGAGCGGAAGGTCCTTGTATGGGCCGTACGGGCTCTTCTCCCGGTAGGGTGCGCGCGCGCGTGACTAGAGCACGCTGTAAACAGTGTCTCAGCTGCAGATCCAGTCGTCCGTGAACGGCGCCGCGCTCCACTTTATTCCTATGGGTGACATCAAGCGACTTCAACGCTTCAGCACAGCATTCCGGGAAGGCAGCGCTCCATTTGAACCGATTTGAACGCAGAAATGACGGGAAGCTTGACAACATCGTTTCAGTTGCGTCTCAAAATGGATTTACACGCCACTGCTGTCACAGGACTTTACCAAATCATACCAAAGAAGTGTGTTTCTGACGGAGCGGTCCCAGCGATAAAGCTTCGACGGTGAGTTAACTTAAACTGCTTCAAATGTCTCTGCTATCGGCTACCGTCGCATGAGTAAACATCAGTAAACGACACGATCGCGTGCTTCGTCATTCAAATGCGCTAACGGTTACTCCATTGTTGTTCTCTGTATAACGTTACAGTATTCTGACGTGCAAAACCGTTTTGCTTGCTACTTCTAAGGTCTAGTCGCATACAATAGTCCATAAACCGAATCATGTCCTCATACACTGCGAGTAAACACACAGAAATGTGGAGAGGCCATTAAATACAGTAACTTACATACCACAGAGACGGACGTCCTGCTGTTGCCGTTTCTCCTGTTCAATTTATTTCTCCCTCAGATTTGATTGTGGATCATTATCTGTATTAGCTGAGATAGATGGGTTTCTCCACGCTTGAGGACGTCACCGCTTTGCGCGCTTGTGATTCTTTAGCTCCGCCCACACGATACGCCTCCAGGCGCTCGTTTTTTTCCGGAAAGACTCGGTACAGCCTATATTTCTTTTATAAATATGATAAAACTAAAGACTTTTCGGAGATATGAAGGATGCAATACTACTTTATAGGTACTCAAGATTGACATGAGATTGACTGAAACTGAGTGTTTCACCCCCCCTTTAATAATAATAAAAAAAATGCTAAAAAGAAATACAAATGACAAAAGCACATAACAAAATTACTAAAATATAAAAGCAAATATAAAATATGAATAAATACTATAATAGTATATAAATATAGTGATACAAATATGATAATATAAATAAATAAATATCATGGAAATTCCTTGGTGTGAAGAAGAGGTGTAAACCATATACAGTATTTTGAGTAGTTTGAATAGTATTAATCTGGTTCATGTTTTTTTAATAAGTGATTATAAAACTATGGTTTGCAGGTGAAGTCATTACCTGCCTTGAGAACGCTGAGAATCTTCAGTCGGTGGATCTGAACGAGTTGTCTGTCACTCTTGATATCTTTGTGCTCACGTTACCCCTGGAGATCGAGGTCATGGCCCCTGACTTCCGTCACAACCGGTCAGTGATTGTGAACTGTCCTAGACTTATGTGTGGATTCAGCTAGAGCAATCATGATTGTTTTCTGTGTGTGTAGGTACCCGTCTGAGAGCAGTGTGTCTCTCAACCGCTCCCCCGGACAGCCCTCTTCTTATCGCTCTGACGAAGAGCTCATGGGACACCTGGACGGCCTGCGCGGGGTTGGTGTGGAAAGGTCAGCATTCAGAGGTCACCAGACATCATCTGTTGCCAAACATCTTTCGGCATTAACTCTTTATCTTGTCATCATCTTCTGCAGTATGTCTGGAGATCCCCTGTCTAAACTTCCTATTCCACACAAAATGGCTGTTTTAGCCACCATGGATGAGGTGAGAATACAAAGATTTAAATTAAAAAGAAAAATAATATGATTACAAAAAATATTTTCATAATTGAACCCATTAATAGTTTTCATTTAAACATTTACACTACCACCATGTCATTTTTTCAAGATGAACAACATTTACATAACGAGTCAGTACATTATAAATCCTTCTTTGTGTTTTACCCTTACATAATATGCTAAGCCTATTTTTATAAGTGTTTATATTTTAGACCTGTCGGGATGGTTTTCACAGGCAATTGCGTGGGTGTCTCTTCATATTAGTAAATACAGAAAAGTTGCTCCGGCTACTTTGCCACGTGTCTGTCTTGGAAGTGGCAGAGGTTAGTTATCACAACGAGTGAGACAGGTTGACTTGGAGCTGCTAAATCTCCAAACTCGGGGGAATCACCTGTTTTAACGAATGCTGAACAGAGGAGAGTCTACTGGCAAAAATAGAATGCAAAAGAGCTCTTCATTTCTTAAGTTTTAGTTTTGGTTATTGTAGTACTGAGTTAGTTAATAATATTAACCCTGTATCATTCAGATCCGTTGGCTCTTGGAGGATGAGATCATCTCTGCTCTACGGCACTCTTCTGTTATCAATTCCTCCACCCTGCAGAAAGTTTCCGAGCATGTGTGTCGTTCCAGCGGCCGCCCACAGTGCCACTGCGAGGTCGTTCCCCTGCAGTTCGTATTTGGTCCCGATCAGTCGCTGGAAAAGTTTCAAGAGGTTTGAACTCATGCGATGACCTCTATTATTGGTGATAAGACTTCCCAGGAAAGGTCAAGAACGAGATTATGTTCTGCCCTGCTGTTTAATAACACATCCCTGCTTCCTCGCTGCAGGAGTTCAGAAGGTTATCGTTTCCTGGATACCTGCTAAATGCGGAGAAATACAACTTCCACTATGTCTCACTGAGTCGGCAGCAGTCTCACAGGCTCCAGGCTGCAAGACAGCTGTCTAACATCACTGCTCAGTACACAACAGGCACAGAAACAACATCTAAGCAAACCAGCCAGTGTCCTGAGGCGGAGGATGGTGCCAAAACATCAGGACAAGGTCCAGACAAAGAAGGGGAGCCAAAGAAAAAGGAGCTGGATGCTGAGGTTATTATAAAAAAATATTTTAACCATACCTAAAGAAAAGCATTCCATTTGTTTATTGGCAAAGTTATCACTTTAAGAGTAACTCAAATAAGAAAATGTGTAAATAATGGGGAGAAAAATGTCACCAAAATAAATTAGAATGCAACTAAAATCATAGATTTTTATTTTTGTGATATGCATAAAAATAAACACGAGCAACAGCCCTGTTTTTTTGTGACGGTAATATTAATTAACATACATTTTAGACACACTATTGTCAATATTGTATGTTTTGCCTATTTTGCAAATGAAAATAATTCTAAACAAAGTGACAGCAAAACCACTACAAAAGATTTTATTATGCAAGAAGAAAAAGAGTGGAGTTATACAAGAGACATCAAATCAGTTGCCTGAGGGAAAGGTTAGTTAAACAGTTTAGCATCTTTATACAGTAATACGTTATCACAGAATGCAATTAAGTATACCAAAGAGCCATGTTATAACTATAATATTGTCTTATCTCTTCATCTGTAATATGATTCATCTGTTTTCCCGCAGCAGGTTGAGTGTGGACTCACTGTGCTGCAGCAGACGAGGGATGATGGGGACATGCGGCCTGCAGCAGCTGACTCAGCTAGCGAGACTCTCTCCGAGACCTCTGACCCTGGGCAGGTCAAACAGACTGATGCAGAGGAGACTCGACCTCAGAGTGCCGTCAGCGGGGCTGCTCACCTGCAGACAGGCAGCAGCACCGAACGCTCCTCTGATCAGACGTCCCCCCCCAAAACACCCTCCGCCGCCAGCCTGGCCGAATCTGTGCAGTCTGCCACACACAGTGAGTGTCACAAGTTGTCAAGACAAACCTAAGAACAAAACTTTAAAAAAAATTCCTGAGCTCATGGGGCGTCATTTATAAAGAATTGCATAGAATGATCCTAAATTAAAGTCAGCTGTGGGCCCTTAAATCTTAAATTCAATTAAACTGAAATATCTTATATGTTTTAGGAAAAGTCTTAAGGTTCAGTGTGTACATTTTAGCGGCATCTAATGCTGAAGCTGCAAATTGCTTTAGAAGTACAACAAGAAGCTACGGTGGCAGATACAGGACAAAGATGTCATCTGAGACAGCAGAGAGTGGCTAGCGCTCTGTAGAGGAGGAGTTTGTCCGTATAGGGCTACTGTATAATGGCGACTTCACTGTAAGGGGACCCGCAGTGTATGGAGATAGAAATGGCTCATTTTATGGTAAGAACATCTAATGGTTTATTATGTAAGGTCTTTATACACCACTGAAAACATAGTTATGCATATTATATTGTATTTCTGTCAATAGATCCTCCTAAATATTACAAAGAATTAATGATCATTTCAAGAGGTCTTAAATTTGATGACAGAAAAACAGGAATCGTGATAGGGCTTGGTGTGATTTATTAAAGGGGAGGCAGGGTCTAATGCTATGTCATGCATTATGACTCATGTTGCATTCATGTGCTATGGGACATTTGAAAATTCCGACTTCTGAAGACGTAATTACGAGATCACTGCATTCATGTTTCAAAATGTGAGGGGGTTTCATGTGAATTTTTTTACCTAGGAAACTCGTATTTACGATAATTCCGAGAGCACGTGAAGGCAGCATTATTGACAATGTTAAAGAGTTGGATTCTCATGCTGAACATGGCCAAAAGAGTATTTCTGTGCCAAATACACTCCCTCAGGATTCAAACAAGTTTCGGAAAGTTTTTTTTCGTGTATGGCCCTGTATTACATCATAAAGGACGGACTTCATCGTATGGGCACTTCTGTCGGATGAGCGCATGTGCAGATTAACCAGAGCGAGAGCAGAAGCGTCATAAACGAGCTTTGTTCGGGGCAGTGATGTAATTTTGTTTTTTAATAATAATAATAATAATACATTTTATTTGTATTGCACTTTACATCTGGAACAAATCTCAAAGTGCTACAGTTAAGATCATTTAAAAAATGGTAAAATACTAATAGATTTAATAGTTAAAAGTCATAAGTTCTCCTAAAAATAAATGTTTTTAGTCCTTTTTTAAAAGTCTCAAGAGCTTTCTTTTAGACCACAAAATCAACAATATTAGTAAAGAAGTGTGTTTCTGGTTGTGAGGGAAAGAAAACCTTGATCAGCTTAAATAATAACCCATTGTTAAGGAAACAGTGGATGCCGTTTATTTTTCTGGAACAGCAACGGAGTTCTGTAAGTGTGTTTGTTTGTTCCCGGTCATGAGTCGAAACTGCAGGCGGTGAGTGAAACTGCATCAGATGTTTTGTTGGCAATCAGTTTGCTGGTAAGTGCATGTAATGTAAACAACAAGAACATATAGTGAATTGAAAATTATCCAGGGATAATGCCATGAAGTATTGATCCGATCAAACAGACAAGCTACTGTAGCTCAAATTGCTTCTTTCTAACTTCTGATAGAAATGGTTCAGAATACACAGAGCATCGCAGTTTGTTTGTGTATGGGGCTGCATAGCTGCAGACCAGTCAGGGTGCCCACGCTGATCCCTCTCCACCACCGAAAGTGCCAACAGTGGGCACGTGAGCATCAGAACTGGACCACGAAGGAATAGAAGAAGGTGGTCTGGTTGGCTGAATCATGTTTTCTTTTACATCATGTGTGTGGCCAGATGCGTGTGTGTTGCTTACCTTGGGAACACATGGCACCAGGATGCACTATGGGAGGAAAGCAAGCTAGCGGAGGCAGTGTGATGCTTTGGGCAATGTTCTGCTGGGAAACCTTGGGTCCTGCATCCATGTGGATGTTACTTTGACATGTACCACCTACCTAAGCATTCTTGCAGACCATATACATCCTTTCATTAAAACTGTATTTCCTGATGGATGTGGCCTCTTTCAGCAGGATAATGTGCCCTGCCACAAAGCAAAAATGGTTCAGGAATGGTTTGAGGAGCACGACAACGAGTTTGAGGTGTTGACTTGACCTCCAAATTCCCCAGATCTCAATCCAATCGAGCATCTGTGGGATGTGCTGAACCAACAAGTCAGATCTATGGAGGTCCCAAGGATCTGTTGCTAACATCTTGGTGACGATACTACAGCAAACCATCAGGGGTCTAGTGAAGGCTGTGCCTCGACGGGTCAGGGCTTTTTTGGTTTTGCCAGCAAGTGGGACCAACACAATATTTAGTCATAATGTTTTGCTTGATCGGTGTATGAGCACAAAAGGTTTGTACACATGACCTCCAATTGCCATACGCATACAAACATTTTCACGTTAAATAAATTCTGATTTGTTCTTGTTGACGTAGAATGAAATCTATATACTTTAGGATCAAATTCAATCATCTGGGTGTTTTATAAATGAGGCACTGGTTTAGTTAGATTCTAAAAAATAAAGTTAATAAAGGCTTTGATTCCTGTTGCTTTCAGGCAGTGGGAAACTGCGGCAGAGTCGAGTTCAGAGTGTCGTCTCCAGTCAGGGCAGCCTGGACTCAGACATGCTAGGTGAGACTCTCCAGAGCAGGCAACATGTTCATACTTGCATTTGCATCACAATCATTTATTCCTCATGGTCCTTCTCTCGTCTGTTTGTGTTTCAGGTTATGATGGCGGCAGCAGTGATTCTGAGTGTGAAGGACCCACTATGAATGAGCAAGAGAGACAGACGCCACTCATGCCTGATTTCTGGCTCATCATCAGAATTCATCAGGACAGAGTGGAGGTTTTCTCCCACGCCAGGTACTACTGCAGATTACGAAATTCACAATAAGAAAACACCAAATGCAAGCATAAATCAGCAAGAAAAAGAATTGGCTGGTAGACTTTGTTTAAATGATAATGTAAAAAAATTTGGTTTGACATTTGATTTTTATAAGAATCATCAAGAAGTGATTTTCTAGGCAAACTTCAGCAGTCTCATATAGTTTGCTGTATGAACATGAATAATTGGGGCTTGTTGATGAGTGTGCTTTTTACTTTTCTAAAATTAATATATATATATATATATATATATATATATATATATATATATATATATATATATATATATATATATATATATATATATATAGGCAAGGCAAGTTTATTAGTATAGCACATTTCATACCCAATGGCAATTCAAAGTGCTTTACATAGAAATGAATTAAAATAGTGGTAACATGCATTATAAAAAAGAATACCATGTGTACAAATTAAAAACAAGGATAGTAAAGATAATAAATAAAATAAAATGGTCTGAACCACAATAGTGAACAAGGATAGTTAAAACAGTTGTAAAGATAATCAAAATATCAATCTAAATGATAAAATGTATTCATTATTTAATATATATATATATATATATATATATATATATATATATATATATATATATATATATATATATATATATATATATATATATATATATATGTGTATATATATATATATATATATATATATATGTATGTATATATATACATATACATATATATATATATATAGTACCTATTTGTGTAAACTGCCAAAAATGTGCCTCAAGTTTTTGTTGTCCTTGTAAGTTTTCAGCTTATAATGAGTGTTCAATTGTGCTATAAATATGTAAAGCATACAAATAAGCCGCATGACTTTTTGTAGTGCTTAAAATGCAAACTTTAGTTTTCCCCAGACATACAAACAAAACTTAGTTTTGCATAAACTGAGTTTTGCATTTTCCTGCTGAGACTGTTAAAACACTTTGTACTGTTAGAATCTTGTGAATCTTGAACATTGTGTTGGCAGGAGTTTTAACAGAGCAAAAGAGGAGGAAGAAGAAGAGATTCCAGAATACCTGCGTCTTCATCAGCTGGTGGTGAGGAGGATTGGAGAAATGTGCCGAATAGTCAACCAGGTAATGAATAGCCTAGCCTTTTCATCACCATAAAGTCTGTGCACTGCCCACTTAAGGTGTGTTCACACTTGGCATGTTTGGTTAGATTAAAACAAACCCTGATGTGATTGCTCTGTTACAATTTCACTTTTCTAACTAGTGTGTAATGTTGCTGTTTGAGCATAAACAACATCTGCAAATTTACAAAATTGAACGTTTAAAGGGGGGGTGAAATGCTGTTTCATGCATACTGAGCTTTTTACACTGTTAAAGACTTGGAATCCCATCCTAAACATAGACAAAGTTTCAAAAACTAATGTTGGACGTTTGATGGAGTATTTGTGTGTTAAAAATACTCCTTCCGGTTTCTCACAAGTTTCGGAGAGTTTTTTTCGAGTATGGGTCTACTTGACGTTAATAGAACGGAAGGTCCTTGTATGGGCTGTACGGGCACTTCTACCGGTAGGGTGCGTGCGCGCGCGCGTCACTAGAGCGAGAGAGAGGAAATGCACACTGTAAACACTGCTCTCAGCTGCAGATCCAGTCCTCCGTGAAGACTTATGTCGCGCGCCGCGCTCCACTTTATTCCTATGGGTGACGTCGAGCGACTTCAACGCTTCAGCACAGCATTCCGGGAAGGCAGCGCTGCATTTGAACCGATTTGAACGCAGAAATGACGGGAAGCTTCACAACATCGCGTCAGTCGCGTCTAAAAGTGGATCTCCACCGTTCACTGCTGTCAGGACTTCACCAAATCATACCAAAGAAGTGTGTTTTTGACGGAGCGGTCCCAGCGATAAAGGTTCGGTCCTGCTTTGGAAGCAGCCGGTGAGTAAATCTGCTTTCAAATGTCTCTGCTATTGGCTCGTCGCATGAGTAAACATCAGTAAGTTAAACGACACGATCGCGTGCTTCGTCATTCAAATGCGCTAACGGTTACTCCATTGTTGTTCTGTATAACGTTACACTAGTCTGACTTTGACGTGCAAAACCGTTTTGCTTGCTACCTCTAAGGTCTAGTCGCATACAATAGTCCATAAACCGAATCATGTCCTCATAAACTGCTTGTAAAGACACAGAAATGTTGACAGGCCCCTAAATACAGTACATACCACAGAGACGGACGTCCTGATGTTGCCGTTTCTCCTGTTCAATTTATTTCTGCCTCAGATTTGATTGTGGATCATTATCTGTATTAGCTAAGATAGCGATGGGTTTCTCCACGCTTGAGGACGTCACCGCTTTGTTCGCGATCGTCATTCTTTAGCTCCGCCCACACGATACGCCTCCAGGCGCTCGGTTTTTTCCGGAAAGACACGGTACAGCCTATATTTCTTTTATAAATATGATAAAACTAAAGACTTTTCGGAGATATGAAGGATGCAATACTACTCTATAGGTACTCAAGATTGACATGAGATTGACCGAAACTGAGTGTTTCACCCTCCCTTTAAAGCAATTTCTAAGGACTACAGTAAACGGCCCGGCAGGGAACTACAGCCTTTTCCTCCAGACTCACTGATATCAGCAGCTACAATAGAGATCGCTAAGACATGTGCCCCGCCCACAGCCTGTGATAACTTGCCGATCATCAAACACGTGAACTAGGTGGTTAGCGAATCAGAACACAGCTGGGCCAGCTAACCAATCTGAGACCATTGCGTATTTTTGAGGGACTGGCTTCATAGAACCAGGAAACCATCAGACCGTTTTTACAACGAGGGACAGTCACAGAGCAGTGTAGAATAAAGGTAAAATATATGAAAAATAATTACATTTTTTAAAAACGAAGCATGAACACGTTACAGTGCACCCCACAAACATAATCAGGCCTTCGAAAGAATGTGTTTTACCACTCCTTTAAATAAGTGTGACCGCTGCCATCCCAATCCTGGTGCTCACCAAACAAGCTGAACGAGATTCCTGAAAAGATGGGTCTTGGTCCACTAACTAACTCTGGTCGATGTTGCATTAATATTTCATTCAAACTGCACCAAAGACATGTAAACAAACTAAAAACAGGACATGATGTCACAAGATGCGAGCCTATAAAGGACAGAATGCTCAAGCATTTTTCACGTCATAGTTGTGTTGTTGCCCATCACAGTTCGGTACAGGCATCAGAACCGCGTCTCCTTGCAGCCGATCTTCATTTGTGTTTGTGACGTGGGATTCCTACCACTGTTTTTACTCCTTTTCACATTTTATAAGCTCCTTTTGCGAGTTCTCAGCTGGTCATTAGAAAGATTAGACCCTTCCTATCAGAACAGGCTGCACAACTCCTGGTTCAAGCACTTGTTCTCTCCAGACTGGATTATTGTAATGCTCTTCTGGCTGGGCTTCCAGCATGCACTATCAAACCCTTGCAGCTGATCCAGAATGCAGCGGCGAGAGTGGTCTTTAATGAGCCGAAGAGAGCGCATGTTATGCCTCTCTTCATCAAACTGCACTGGTTGCCAATGGCTGCTCGCATCAAATTCAAGGCACTAGTTATCGCCTACAAAACAACCTCTGGCTCTGCACCAATATACCTAAATTCACTTGCTCAGACTTACACACCCTCCAGAAGCTTGCGTTCTGCGAGCGAGCGGCGCCTCGTGGTTCCATCCCAAAGAGGCATGAAATCGCTCTCACGGACATTTTCCTGGACCGTTCCCACCTGGTGGAATGACCTGCCGATCTCAATTCGTGCTGCCGAGTCTGTAGCCATTCTTAAAAAACATCTTAAGACACATCTTTTCCATTTGCACTTGACCAATACAGAATAGCACTTACTGATCACCACAGCAACGACCAAAAAGCGCACACTCCTGGATCATATCTACGTCTCTCATCCGGATTTGTGCCTTCAGGCGGGTATGTTACATAGTTATCATAACTATCAGAATCCAGTGTTCTGTATATTGCGTACGTGAGTTTTTGCTGTCGATGGCTATTGCTGCGCGTTTAGCTAGAATACAAAACCAATCCATTGGGCCACTGAATCTGCATTAACGACAACAGCTGGGGCAACAGCCTTAGTCCTAATGGGTTGTTATCATAGCTATCAAAATCCAGTGTTCGGCACTTTGCGGACGTGAGTTTTTGTTGTAGATGTCTGTCTTTAAAAAAAAAAAAAAAAAAAAAAAATGTTGTGTATTGTGCTAATTAATTGAGATTTCTTACAGCTCTTACAGGTTTTTGGCCTTGTCTGTTCCGTTGCTTCTATTACTCTCCCCTTTTTTGTAAGTCGCTTTGGATAAAAGCGCCTGCTAAATGATTAAATGTAAATGTAAAATGTAAATGTGGTCAAAATACCATAATATGCAGGCTACGCACAAACACACATTGTTTTAAATGTTTGGTAAGTTGTCTCATAAAAAATAAAAAAAAATATATATATATATGCCGACCAATCAGGTTTTAAACATAACCCTTTTACCTTTTAGGTTTTATATATATAGGTTTAGTTTTAAAATGCCAATGTGAATGCTAAGCAGACCAGGGCTAGATGTTTTTGGTCTGGACCAAATGAACCAAGCAAGCACAACTACAAGTGTGAACACACCCATAGTGAGAAAGTCCCACTATTTCTGGCACATCACCTCAGATCCTCTACCACTATTTTCCACTTTGTTGCTCTTTAACTTTTCAATGACTTTCTCCACAGCGCCTCCTACTTCAAGACCTGCATGATAGTCATGTGTGCCATTCTCTCCTGGTTGCTGAGAGTGAAGAGGACATCTGGAAGCATGAGTCCCTCTACCGGCCCAGGATGACCAACTCTGATGGTACAGAACCTACTCGAATGATTAACATGCAAACTCTTTCTACGAGCCATGGCCATATACATGCCAGAGCATGTCGACAGCACAAAAATTTATGTTAATCACTTACCACTTGTTTTAATCACTTAGGCATGTTGTTCCATTTAAAAATAGCTACATCTGTTAGAAAATTATAATGTTTCCAATTTCCAAACAATAAATTCCACAAAAAAATTAATCTATAAAAACTTTTTTTTTAAATTAGTGGTATAATAAAATTATGAGACCAAATGTAACTCACACCCCAAACCCTTCTCCAGATCCATGCATGCCTTAATTTCTTAATTTTCAAACGTTAAAACATCAAGCTCTTATTGTGTCGGAAAACCGCAGGGAGACCTTAAAGTTTCTCTTTTTTTGACAACAGCCGGTCTATGAGTGCTTGTTATTACAGGTTTGGGAAGATGTTTGGCACATGTTGTGTTCCCAAATGCATGTTAGAAACGACCCAACTCTGAAACATAAGTTATTTAATTAAATAGCAACTACACAATAATCGCACAAAGCCCATTCGGTTTCAATTAATCGTGCAGACCCATACCATGCGTATGGCTTTGTTTAAATGAAATCTGTTAATGTTGTTGTTCTCTTGATATGCAGTACAAAGTTAATAACGCCTGATGATGCCGCTGTAAAATGGAGCACAATTTACACTAATACAAACAAACGCACAGACTAAAAAAGCCTGTCGGGAAGGTCAATTTAAGGGTATTGATAATGAGACAGCAGTGTGAGTCTGAGCACTCGCCTCATTGACTACAATTTTATAACTGCTGTTAATCATGAATTACTGCACTAATGTCCTAATATGGCCTGTTGTTCTGCCTCAGACTGTTTAAATGAATTGGATACGGTCGACCACAGAGATGAACATTCAAATGGTTCATTTATATCGTACAACTTGAGGTGCACTGAGGGCCTGTTGAGTTCAGATAATCCTGCTAATCCCTTTTGTTATGACATTTTTAAGATGAAAGTCACACCCCCTTAATTGCACTCTTTTTCCGGGCCAGACTACAACGCAGACGAGAGCTATCAGCCACGGGACTACCTTGCTGCCACTATGCAGTTCATCCCGGGTTACTTCGCATGTGACGTGGTGTGGAGCACCGTTATTTATATTCACCCACGGCTCAAAATGGGACCCAACATGGGCGTTTCCCGGGGTGAGTGACACCACAGGGGACCAATCAGGTGGTTCCTTATGAAGACACATTTTTACTATGGAAAAACTGTAATCTTGTACCCTAAGATGATATTCTTCTTCTGTCTGATTCTTTCAGCTATCCAGGCTCTGCGCTCCGTTCTTAACGCATTTTGTGTGGTCAACCGCAAAAACATGTTTGTCTATCAGGAGCGCACCACCAAATCTGTGTTCTACCTTCGGTGAGTCAGAAGCTCTGCATGTTTCAATATTAATGAAAGACCAGTAGAGTTTTTCAATTGATGATGTTGATATTTGGAGAACATAGTAAACATGGGTTTAAAAGGTCATCCAAATTCATAAATGTAAATGTTAAAGGAACTGTATGTAAGAAATGCATTTCAATGAATCATAAAATGGCCCTGATATGTCACTAGACATTAAGAAATTATGTTATAAATACTTATATCACTTACAGCAGTAGTCCGGCCAGGATATTGTCATTTAAAAGTTGTTGTTGCAGCCCTCAACTGATGTTGATGTTGACATGTTGTTGTGTTTTGGCCTGAAGCTCCACCCTCCACCTATCGACCAATCATGAAGTCAGTAGTGTTTCAGCATCCGGGTTGCCAGATCTGCTCTAGTTAACTAGTTGCAGCTAAAAACGCTCTTTCTGGATCCTGCAACCTATCTGGCAACCTCTAGTAAGGGGGAGGGGAAGAGGGGATACACCGCTCTACAGTAATTTGAAAGTGATTGCAGTACCAGTTTTGGCCACAATCTTACATACACTTCCTTGAATGTTGCAACTTGCTCAAATGCTAAAAAATTTACGGGCTGCAAGATTTTTTTTTATTTCTTTGAAAGCTCACCAGATCTGCATTTAATCAAAAACACAGCAAATGTTATTACAATTGAACTTTAACAATTTTCCATTCTAATGTATTTTAAAATGTAATTTATTTCAGTGCTGAATTTTCAGCATCATTACTCCAGGCTTTTGTGTCACATTTTCAAACACTGGAGGATTCTTTGGTGTTGAAAAGTTTATAAGAACAGCATTTATCTGCATAAAAATATTCGATTAATTAATCTGAGAAAAAATAATGTGTAAACATATGTGTGTGTAATAATTTACTAACCCCAAGCTTTTGATTAGTGTATCTGTTTCCATAGTTTGTTTTCTGTTTTTTTTTCTCTCCCTAATCTCCCTAATTGCATTCCTAATTTATTTGTGCCTGATATGTTTTGCTTTGATTGCCAAATAAATTCATTTAAAAATATATTGTTCCCTTAAAAAGCTAGAATGTAATTGGATACTTCTAGTTAGTGAACTGTGGTGTTCATAGTAGCTTGTAGTTTGCGAAGCTGCCATTTCCAAGTAACTTCACTAAATGTCGATAGCTGATATACTGCCTGTACACAGGCACATTACATTATATTGCAATACATTACAAAACCCATACACAGATATACAAATATGTGTGAAAAACAGTAATGTTCTCCACAGTATTTATCTAAAAAAAGAATTTGTGGAAAAATGTCTGCCACTATAAAATATCCCTACAACTACTCCATCGGTGGCTTCTCTCTTCAAATCTCAATATAAACTACTGCTTACGCCTAGTATTAAAATGGATTTTGGTTGTTTGGATCACCTACATAAGTGGACGACGCTATATACAGGTCTAAACAGGGTCGAAAATGTTTTGAGCTTCCGGAGGTAGCCGAAAACGCATTGGACCAGATTGCTTTCGTTGTGTAAACGTTTATGTGGTGGAATGTGTTCGAATAGCCACAGCCACCACCCGCCTACTGACCTAATGCGTACACATTTTGTGAAGCATGCTAGCCATACGAGATTTAAACTTTGTCAGCTGAAGTCCCAAATGTGGTTTGTATTTGAAAAATGTACCAAGAACAATGGTATCTCACCAATCCTGATTTCTAACACACTCAGCGCTTGGCATGGTCTCTGCTACCATTGATCTGAAAAAGACCATATATTACCCGCATATAGACTCCCCCCTCTAAGACATCAGGACAGAAGTTGTCAAAAGTCGACAAAAGAGACACCAGGTGTAAATGGCAATGTGTCTCTCTCATCTGCTTGTGATCTGCTTGAACGAAATGCATCTTAATACCTGGTGTAAATGGGGCCTAAGCGAATGCTAGAATGTATTTGAATTATTTTCATGATCTTGACCTTGTCTCCACAGACTCTCAGAGACGTCTCAGACAGGGAAGTACAGTGATTTGGATGGAAACATGCACACACGCTCTGTCGGTCTGGCCCGCAGCCAGGAGCCGCTGGGCTCTGAGGACCTCACGGTAACATTCACATACTGTCACTTCTCATTACGCTTTAGGAAACCAGAGCCCTCAGGAGCCATTAGGGCTCCGATTCCCTTCTGGAGTGAATGATTTACCTGCTACTTGCAAAGCACTGACCTGTCCTTGTGTTTATGCCATTTATGAGGCTCATTCTGATGGGATGAGCGATAGAAGATCTGAGCAATTATGTGTTTATTGCCTGGAAAACAGGCGTAGAACGTGCTCCCATGTGCCTGAAGTATGTTATTACGTATCTTGTTTTCACAGGGATCACGCTTGTCTCTGGAAGGCTCAAGGCCGGTTGGACTGGTGGACAAACACATTTTACTGCTGGTGCATGGCGTAGGGACTGCAGGTGAAAGACAGTGAGATAAAACAAAAGATGAAATGAAGCTTGTTGTTTCTGTGAGGGATATTACCTGACTACAGGCAAGCCTTACCAAACCACACTAACTGAGAGCAAAACCAACATGGAGCCATTCATTTCAGATTCATTCTTGCATTTATACACACTCTGGAAAGAGCTCTAGAACTGCGTTTTGAGCCGTTTAAATGGGTTAACAAAAAAGAGTCATGTATAACAGCAAACTAATTGTATCTTATTTTGAGGAGAAAATGTATAATTTCAACTCATATCTGCTCATCCTGAAAAAAAAAAAAATCACGGTTTCCACAAAAATATGAAGCAGCATAACAGTTTTCAACATGGATAATAATCACAAATGTTTCTTGAGCATCAAACCATCATGTTAGAATGATTTTTGAAGGATCATGTGACACTGAAGGCTGGAGGAATGATGCTGAAAATTCAGCTTTGATCACCGGAATAAATTACATTTTAAGTTTCCAATAGAAAACAGTTATTTTAATATTAATATTTAATATTACTTTTGTAATAATATTTCACAATATTACTCTTTTTACAGCATTTTCATTCAAGTAAACGCAGCCTTGATAAGCATTAGAGACTTCTTTCTGAAAATCTTAAAGGGGTCATGAACTGCATTGTTTTATAAAGTTTAGCTAATCATAAAAAGTGTTGATTATGGCATTATATTTAGATTGTGGCATACAATGTTGCAGTTATGAGCATTGTAGCCGATCACAGACATGTTTAGCACATGAATGCAGTGATGTCGTTATTGCAACTCAACATAACTACATAACTACATAAACTCACGCTGTTTGATTGACAGCTCCAGCGATTGTAACAACAGTGTTCTTTGATCATTTTCTAAAACATTTAATAATTAAATGATTAAATAATAAAAGTTTGAATAATATTTTCATGCTATTGAGCCATTATCTTAAGTTGAGCATTTAGTCATTGGTTTGAATTACTAACACAGACAAAAAACATCTGACTGTACATGAATCATAACATATCAGAAATCACAGATCATGCTTTAGAATTTACATCGTTTCGCATTACTGTCAAGTTCATATCGTAAAAGTCTGTTTGCAAAGCCTGCGCCAAAATTATGACTGATTTACCAAAAAATCCACAGTGAAATGTACAGAATACAAATAAATAATGCTCAACTGAGACATTCACATTATTGTCAATGTATAACACCACATTCCTAGCATTAGGGTCGTTTGGAAGGTAGTGTTATTTTCCGCTCTTCTCTCCTCGTCATCTCACTAACACGCCAGTGGGCGGGGCCAAAGTTCCAATGATGTAGTAGGCATTGATTTTCTTCTGCTTTCACCTATCTATAGGCACATTCCACAATGAATCGTTCTCTGGGCTTGGTTACAATAAAAGCTGTTTTTGGACTAACAAGGAAGTTTTCAGTTCTGAAACGTACAGAATATTCTTATAGCATTTATAGAATGATGACCTCTTCAAAAGCTCAAGGAACATTAGATTTCTCAGTTCATGTCCCTTTTAAAGACCCCAAACTTTTGAATGGTGTATATATAGTATATATAGTGTGTAAAATATAAATTCAATGAAGTGTGCCCAAACTTTTATCTGGAGGTGTATAAGATTAGCATTCAGCAAAGCAAAAAAAGCACAAAAAGCTGTTTTAAGTACATAGAAAAAGCACTGGTTTTTAGCAAAGTTAAACTATAAGGACTCTCACTCCAACATCACATTCAGTACCATCAGCAGCTGACAGGGGGCGCTGTTGCTCCGCTCCTGTCCTGCTGTTATTACAGCCATGAGTCATTTCATTCCTCTAAATGTTTTACATCACTCCCAAAGTTTAACCATACAAATTATTTCTAGTCTATCAGTTTATTTTTAAATGCATATTTGTAATTTATTGGAACTTTTCTTGCTTTAGTGAGCAAGGATTTCAGCACCTGCTAGGGAAACTTAGTTTATTTAAAGTCAATATGGAATTTAACATGCTTAATATGGCATATATATATCCAGTGAGATATTATGTTTTGTGATGGACAGGTCCAGAGATCACTGATGAATTAGTGAAGGTGTTGAGGAAGCGCCTGGATGAGGCCACACTGGACATTATTACAGTCATGTTGGTCAGGAACTGCAAACTGACGCCTGCAGATGTGGAGGTGATTTCTCTTTTTTTCAACCGTCTTTTGTCTGTTTACGACTTGTTCTTTACCTCAGGCTGGTGCAGAAATGATTAAGCAAATTTTATTTTTTACAATTATACTTTATAATCCAAATGATACTTTATGCAGAGACAGACATTTGTGAATAAATACCATAAAAGTATCATAAAACGCAACTCATGCACTGCATGTCAAGTGTCATACGTTTTGCTTTGAATCTAAGCTTGTAATGTTGTGATTCATCTCAGAGCGAGTTGGTTTTAAAGTCTTTTTTAAAGATTGTTTTAAACATCATTGAAAAGCCACTAAAAATGCGTCACTGTTTCCCTCTCTACACATCAGAAGGTCAGTTCCTGTCTGTGGGCGGTCAGCGGGTGTGTCGTCTGAGATTAATGGTTGGATAATATACTGTGGATGTGCTTTGTGTTGATTACACATCATTTTTTTTCTTCTTTTTCTCAGTTCATTCAGCCTCCCGGCTCTCCGGCGACGGAAGTGATGGAGTTCTGCCTGCCTCAGTACTGTGTGCCGTGGATCCAGGCGGTGGCTCACTACCTCCGCCAGAACCTCCTCATCTTCCTCCACATCCCCAAATACACTGACAGCAACATCGAGCACCACTTCAAGGTACCCTCCTTCTGATCCCGGGATTATTCAGCCAGTTGAGAAAGACAGACACATCCCCAGTGCATTTGCTTCATAGAGGTGGTCACATGTCAGAGAAGCACTGCTGTAGATATAGATTTTAGAAATCTAAATTATATGACATTATAAATCTGTAAAATGTTCCCTGGTTTAAACAACAATATATTTTATACACTGCAGAATCATACTAAAACTTTTAAATATGATTTATTTCAACCCTTTGGGAAGAAATATTACAAATATAAAAATTAATAACTATTTAAATTATTAAAGAATAATCACAGCTTATTTATTTATTTAATTATTATTATTAAACTGAAATGTATTTGAAATAAATAAATATATATAATAAGAATTTATATACATTATAATAAAAAAGAAATGTATATATTTTTTATTATTTAAACTGAATATTTTGAAAAAGAAAAAAGCCTCTCTCTCTCTCTCTCTCTCTCTCTCTCTATATATATATATAGATAGATAGATAGATAGATAGATAGATAGATAGATAGATAGATAGATAGATAGATAGATAGATAGATAGATAGATAGATAGATAGATAGATAGATAGATAGATAGATAGATAGATAGATAGATAGCTGGATAGATAGATAGATAGATAGATAGATAGATAGATAGATAGATAGATAGATAGAAAGATAGATAGTTGTTTTTGAGTTCTATATTTTTTTTCTCTTTTTCAAAAGAAGAGTGACTGTTTAAAATTCTTCACTTCTCTTCACAAATCATTTTAAAACGGTCTGATGAAATCCATTGATGAGAAATACTGGAGCTTACGTAAATATTAAAAAGTGAAACAAAGTGGTTTGCCAAAGCCGTTTATACTTTGGTGCGAGTGTGAAGTCAACCACCACAGATAACGTGAGCGCAGCAGGCCTCTGCAAATGAGTTTTGACTTTAATGCTGAGTACGGTTCAGTTTAACAGGTCACTGAGAGTTCATTCAGAGATCTCATATAATACAGTTCTCCACCGGGAGGCAAGACATAAAAGCACACACTTTGTTACATTTCTGTATTATCTTAAATGTCCCTTTTTTTCAGAAGCTAATATGTGATTAGAATTTAAAGTGCACAATAATCATGGTGCTTTTCTCAAATAATGGCGAGCAGGTGATTATAATTACAACTTGTCTGCATTTAGAACCTTTTTAAACTTGCCATAGAAAAATAATTTACTGTCTGAATTTTAAAAAGTCTAACATTAACTATTAATTACAAATATTAGTATTCAGTACCTAATCATACCAGGCAGGCAGATTTACTAGATAGATAGATAGATAGATAGATAGATAGATAGATAGATAGATAGATAGATAGATAGATAGATAGATAGATAGATAGATAGATAGATAGATAGATAGATAGATAGATAGATAGATAGATAGATAGATAGATAGATAGATAGATAGATAGATAGATAGATAGATAGATAGATAGATAGATAGATAGATAATCTGTTAATATTAATTAATGGACCTGAGCTAACATTAACAAAGATGAATAAATAATATAACAAATCAATTGTTTATTGTTAATTAACGTTAACTTATGGATCCTTATTGTAAAGTGTTGCCATTCTTTTTAGATGATCAGTCTCCATAAATCTGCTTTCTTTGTTTCTTGCTGTTGTTCTCTTTTAGCATTACTTCCATTTGAGCAGTGAGCTTCCCGATCATGACATCTACCTGTACAATAAACCTGGAGGCCAAGGAACAGGAGGCAAAGGTAAAGAGACTTATACTCTCTCAACCCAGGAAGAAATCATCATCCGCATCTCTCCTTTTTCTGAGGTTTGATTTGTATCTCACTGTGACTCCTTTAGCGCCTCCTAAATCTTATTTCTGAGGTCCTGAATTACACAGACTTTGCCTGTTTACCTTTCAAAAATGTAGTGAGTTTGGCTGGCAGTTTCTCTCCATCTCACTAGATTTGCTGACTGGTCAGTGTTGTTTAATTTCAGCCTGATTAAAGAGCAGAGTGTTTACACCTGTGCTGTGTGACCGAGCTCCTCCACCCAAACACACATCCGTTTTACAGTCTTACTCATGGTTTTAAGTAATTGCTTAAACTAATGGATTGCTCCTATCTAATTGTTCACTAATAGGTAGTTCTTAGTATAAGTATAGGTACTAATAGATATTAAGCAGTGGTTGAAGATAGCACAATTTAATTTAAAAAATTTAAATTAAAAAGTTAAAAAGTTTAAAATGTTTAAATTAAGTTTAAATTAAAAAACTTAATTAAAAAGCTTGTTTATATATATATATAAACAAACTTTTATGTTAGATGCTTAAACACAATTAATCAATTTAAAAGCACTAATATAAATTTACCTAAAATATATGGAAATATAAAAAAATATAATTATAATTAAAGGCCCACTGAAATCAAAATGGAAGTTTTTTAGCTTTTAGTATGACTGTGTTAGCCTTAGTTTTGAATAAGCTGGTATGTTCCAAAACTATGACAAAATTTACAGTCTCCCACTTCCGTTAAAACGAATCTCAGATTTTGGTGACATCATCGCAGACTTCACCTTCTCGTCAAATCTTCTGTCCAATCAAAATGCTATCTAGAATCTAAAGCCCGCCCCCTACACTGCTGAAGCTGCTGCTGAAATCGGTCACTTGTTAACACATTTACTAATTTCTACATGGTGAAAGGCACATAGCACACTATATATGTGATAGGAAACGATTCAGTGTAAATATGCTTTCATTTGAGGCGAATGAAGTCTGTTTTCACGTTAGTTTCACACACCGGCGCAGCGCACACACACCAACGGCTCTGGTCTAAATTTAGACTTTAGACACGAGAGCGCAGCGCGGATCATATGCGCGAGTCCGCGCAGACAACAAACATATCGGACCCATTTGAATTCTGCACAGACTGCTGCATTTCAAAGCGATATGGAGGAGATTATGATGGTAAACAGTGTTAGAGGAAACTGGCTGAAAGGAAACCAAACAGAAAGGTCCGCTCTAGTCAAACTTTATATTAACGAAACGCTATTGGCTGTTTCAAAAAATGGGAGGAGCTGCTGAAATTACGTCAACACATTGAATAATGCGGCGCGTTTCAAGGCACTTTAGCGGGCCTTTAAGTATAATGGTATAATATAAAATATTAATTTTTATGTTTATTTTTAATAATCTTGTGCTGACAAAGATAATGATGGGAAATGTAGTTTATTCACACTGCAAACTTTTACAATGCTTCATCAACAAACTAAATTTGGACCGGTAAAATTCACAATTATGACTAATAACAATTGTCTTCCGGAATGAAAATAGGTGTAGAACTTTTAATGGAAAATTACAGTGCGGGTTAAAGTTTGGCTTTAAAAGATAACATTTAATTTGAAATCTTCTCTGAATTCTGCATCCGACCCATTTAGGCCCTCAAAGCAGGGCGTTTTTAACACTCCTTTGGGGTGAATGTGGAGTTTATAAATATACTCAAGGACAAGTGGAAAGTTTGTGAGTACTTTAACAGATGTGGTGCGGAGGGGAAGCTCCAGGTCTGTCTCATTAACGTGAAGGGTCTTTAACAAGCCTCTTAGGGTTCTAATATGACTTGATCCCAAACTGCAAAGAGATAATTGTCAGGTGGAGACAGCGGAAGTGGGAGTATCTCCGGCCTGGAGCCACAGGGTTCCTCTTCCCTGCTTTTCCGTCCACTAATGAACTGACAATCCACCCAAATACCTGGCAGAGCTGCCCCTGAAGATCTTCTAATGTACCTGCTAATAAAAGGAACATTACTGGATGCCCTTCCACCATTACAGCTCATGCACTTACTCAGAATGTAAATAAAGGGCTTTGTGGCTCCTGGAATGGTCTCCTTGTGGGTTCATTGATGCAGTATGACAGTAATATCAGTTCCTGTGAGGTCGGAGCAGCTCCTCCAGGGTTTTGAAAGGCAGCCAGTTGGCAGGACTTCAGTGAGATGTTCAGTATTATCAGCCTGACCAGTGCACTGTGGATATGAAATGGGTTTGAATTTCCCTCAAACCATCACATGTCCTGGTATGACTCAAAACATACCCTTCGCAAGTACATTATTTGAGCATTATTTATATACTTTAATAATTTGATTTAATATTTTGTATGTTTTTTGTATATATATGTATATATATATATATATATATATATATATATATATATATATATATATATATATATATATATACACACACACACCCTCCTAAAGGATTATTAGGAACACCTATCTAATCAAGCAATCACATGGCAGTTGCTTCAATGCATTTAGGGGTGTGGTCCTGGTCAAGACAATCTCCTGAACTCCAAACTGAATGGGAAAGAAATGTGATTTAAGCAATTTTAAGCTTGGCATGTTTGTTGGTGCCAGACGGGTCGGTCTGAGTATTTCACAATCTGCTCAGTTACTGTGATTTTCACGCACAACCATTTCTAGCGTTTACATGGTGTGAAAAGGGAAAAACATCCAGTATGCGGCAGTCATATGGGTGAAAATCCCTTGTTGATGTTAGAGGTCAGAGGAGAATGGGTAGACTGATTCAAGCTGATAGAAGAGCAGCTTTGACTGAAATAACCACTCCAAGGTATGAGGAGGTATGCAGCAAAGCATTTGTGAAGCTACAACACGCACAACCTTGAGGTGAATGGGCTACAACAGCAGAAGACTCCACCAGGTACCACTCATCTACACTACAAATGGGAAAAGGAGGCTACAATTTGTACAAGCTCACCAAATTTGGACAGTTGAAGACTGGAAAAATGTTGCCTGGTCTGATGAGTGTCGATTTCTGTTGAGACATTCAGATGGTAGAGTCAGAATTTGGCGTAAACAGAATGAGAACATGGATCCATCGTGCCTTGTTACCACTGTGAAGGCTGGTGGTGGTGGTGTAATGGTGTGGGGGATGTTTTCTTGGCACACTTTAGGCCTCTTAGTGCCAATTGGGCATCGTTTAAATGCCACGGCCTACCTGAGCATTGTTTCTGACCATGTCCATCCCTTTATGACCACCATGTACCATCCTCTGATGGCTACTTCCAGCAGGATAATGCACCATGTTACAAAGCTTGAATCATTTCAAATTGGTTTCTTGAACATGACAATGAGTTGACTGTACTAAAATGGCCGCCACAGTCACCAGATCTCAACCCAATAGAGCATCTTTGGGATGTGGTGGAACGGGAGCTTCGTGCCCTGGATGTGCATCCCACAAATCTCCATCATTTGCAAGATGCTATCCTATCAATATGGGCCAACATTTCTAAAGAATGCTTTCAGCACCTTGTTGAATCAATGCCACGTAGAATTAAGGCAGTTCTGAAGGCGAAAGGGGGTCAAACACAGTATTAGTATGGTGTTCCCAATAATCCTTTAGGTGAGTGTATTATTTATTTATTTAAATAATGATAATAAAATATATTATTATTATTTATTATTAAATGTATGTGCCTTTGTAATTTTTATACAAAAATAAATGTATTATATTTATTTAGCTTTAAATTATTTTGGTTTTAGTAATTTTAGTACATTTATTTTAGTGCTAAGGGAACTTTATGTTTAGATTGTTTAAGCAGGGGTATTATCTAATTGTCATATTTTATTTCAGCTTTATTTAAATTAAACCTATTTTTAAATAGGTTTAGTTAACAATAACAACACCGACATTAATACAGAAATTGCATTTAAAGTTTAGTTTGCTGAAATTGAAGCTTGTCAAGCAATTCAGAATTTCAAATGTCTGAATTGGTTTTATTTATTTAAATCAGAAATAATCTTTTACAAAAACAATTAAGATGCCAATTACAGTGACTAATGAACACCAATTACCTATAACACAACTAACACAAAAAGTTACATTTGTTTCACATTTAAAGGCCTATAAACTGTGGTGGTATTATTGTTGCTTTATTCCAAACAAATATATTGTTATCCACAAATAAACCTTCACAAAAAATAAATAATTTCACAAATCAATAGAATGAGATCCACAAATATATGCAGCAGTTTCACAAAAATGAATTAGATTCACAAATAAATTTGTGAATAAAAAAAAAAAAAAAAAAAACATTCATGCATTCATTTGTGAATGGCTTCCTGTGCATTTGTTGATGGCTTCCTCTGCATCTCTTCTTGCACATTTTTTAAATCGCATGGATTTTGAAACATTTCTAGGGTCTACTTTGGCCAGTGCCTGAAAAACAGAGTTACGACCACTGATCTATATAATCAGATAACGGCCATATCGTGCTGACCAGACCCATAGAACTCTCAATAGTTCCAAACAACTCCGGCTGTCAATCTGTAGGACTAAGCAGGATAGACAGCATTTTCACTATATTTGCAGCAATTTCTGGCAAATTTTAACACAATATGTGCACTGACTTTGCCAAGGCTTTAAAGTAGCATTTTATTCTGGAGAGAGATAAAGAAGAGACTAAATTAATCTTCATTTGAGTCACGAGAGTACAACATATGATTTTACAATGTTGAGGTTTGTAGCCAATCACGTGCATTTCTATTGAAAATAATAACCAATCATATGTTTAATTTAACATTGAATGACAATCCTCTCAGTATCGATCAAAACAAGTTTTAGTCTCAAAACACTGAATTAATTTTTTTGCAAGTCTTTACACAAATCGTCCCTATCTACAAATCCTCTCATCATAACAAACAGCACAGACATGATTTAAATAAAGGTTTATTGTGAAGTAGTCAGATATTTTAGTTTTTCATTAGACTTTGTAATGTTCCCTACTATTAGCCTATATATTTAACATTCCAGTACAAAAAAGTAACTAAAACTGTTATTTTAGTGGTATAAAATTGATTAACTATAAAAATTCATTCAAAATAGAGAAAAAGGCTAATGAGCCAATAAGTGTTCCTCTTCCGCCATCTACTGGCATAGTGTTTTATTTTTATTTTTATTAATGTTGTTAACGTCCTAATGTTATTTTAATACTCGAAGCATACACAACAGGTGAATATAAAGGAATGATGCTAGAATATGTATAATTTACCCTAGAAAAAGAGTTTTAAATGGTGGTTAAAAAACAGGGCAACAATTTATTCAACTCTTTACCTTGAATAAATAGCCTATAAACGCATTTGACAGAAAGATCTCAGAGAATCTAAAAACTGTTGAAATGACAGATAGTATCTTGATCTGCAGTTAGAGTCTGACAATCTATTATATAACAATATAAACATCAACTCTAACATGCTTCATAAAATACATCTTCTATCAATATTCCTGAGAGGCCAATGATGCCATAAAATCTAAAAATATGCTCTAATTTCATCAAATTTTCAGCAAGTGCACTTGAGATAGCCTAAACTGAAATGAATGGTGTTTAATGCTGGAATTATTGGTCGCTCCGTGAAACGCACTTTGCATTCCTCAGTTCCTATGGAAGTGTATGGAAGTGTCCTAACCACTGATTTATATAGAGTTATATAGATAGATATATAAATGTATATAGATCAGTGGTCGTAACTCTGTTTTTCAGTGGCACTGGCCAAAACGTGATTGGTTGGAGCGAGATATGGCCGTTATCTGATTGGCTTAAGTAGACGGTGGGTGGAGTCTACGTATTTCTGGATTTGTATAGCGAGTATAGACGCTAGAAATGTTTCAAAATCCACGTGCTGTGCTGTGATTTACAAACGTGCAAGAAGAGATGCACAGGAAGCCATCAACAAATGCACAAAAAGCGACTTACAAATGAATGCAACTTATGCAAGGCAGAGTTGTGTGTTTGTGACATAAAAATATATGTGTGGATTTTTTGTTATTCACAAATGTCATTGTATTTATTTGTGAATCTAATTCCTTTTTGTGAAACCCCTGCATATATTTGTGGATCTCATTCTATTGATTTGTGAAATTAGTTATTTTTTGTGAATAGCTTTACATTTATTTGTGGATAACAATATATTTGTTTGGAATAAAGCAACGATAATACCCCCATAATAAACTAAAGATCATTTGAAATCCGAAACCCCTTAAAATGTTCAAACCCAAAAGAGTTTAACGCAAACCCCATGAATTTATTACAGGGACACACTTTTGCGAGTCGCATGATTTGATGACTTGAATTGCTGAAATCTTGAAAAGCATAAAGCTGGTTCATTGAAATTAACTGTAGTTAACAGATTTACTGACATTGTAATATTCTCAATGGTACTTCAAATTGTTTAGTTCCTTTTAGTTCCTTTTAGTGCTGTTTTATTTAGTTCCTTTAAGTTGGCGTAGCTGTTCCCCAACACTGATCATTGATGTTGATTTTTCCCATCTGGCATTCACCATTTCTGTGCTGTGGGTGTCTGTTGTGCCTCAGGTACAATGTCGGATCTTGTTCAGAATCTCTTCCCAACCTCTCAGTTTCAAGGTATTAGACCCTCCTCCTACTGCACTGTTCTGCTTTGTTTCCTGTAGCGCCCCCACTGGCTGTGTGTGGTACTGCATGGTCACATAATCACAGCTTAAAAGGGTAGTTCACCCAAAAATGTTTTGGGCGGTTTACTAACCCCATGACGTTCCGTACTCACTGTAGCTATGTTTCCATCCACCTATATTTATGCAAATTTTTGGATGTCGATGTGCATCAATTCTTAAAATTTGCATAAACAAAATGTATGCACTCAATTTTTGGATCTGATAGAAAAAAATACATATAAATTACATTGGAAACACACACTGAGTCAATTCTTTGTTGCGCATCAAAAAAGTAATCTGACTGCATGATGGGAATGCATAACTAGGCAAACCAGCAAACCGATCTCATTGTACAGTGTCTGAAATGTTGGTTTGATCATTCTGAAATGCCTGAGCCAAGTCAGTCATCACAATGGCTCTGTTTTATCTCCCAGAACTATTTTACATGACTACATTCCCAAAGAGCAGGCTTAAGATAACATGACAGCGTTTTTTGTTTTGTTTGGATTTAGGTCTGGAGGCTGGCTAGGCCACGCCAGAACCTTGAAATGCTTCATACAGAACCACTTCTTGGTTATCCTGGCTGTGTGCTTCGGGTCATTGTCATGTTGGAAGACCCAGCCTCGAGCCATCTTCAAAGCTCTAACTGAGGGAAGGAGGTTGTTCCCCAAAATCTCGCAATGGCCCCCGTCATCCTCTCCTTAATACAGTGCAGTCGCCCTGTCCCATGTGCAGAAAACCCCCCATGCTTCACAGTAGGGATGCTGTTCTTGGGATGGTACTCATCCTTCTTCTTCCTCCAAACACGTTTAGTGGAATTATGACCAAAAAGTTCTATTTTGGTCTCATCTGACCACATGACTTTATCCCATGACTCATCTGGATCATCCAAATGGTCATTTGCAAACTTAAGACAGGCCTGGACATGTGCTGGTTTAAAGGTCCCGTTCTTCGCGTGTTTTCGAAGCTTTGATTATGTTTACAGTGTGCAATATAACATGAGTTCATGTTTCGCGTGTAAAAAAACAGTATTTTTCACACAATTTACTTATCTGTACAGCGCTGTTTCCTCTGTCCTAAAAACGGCCTGATGATTTCCTTGTTCTACGAAGTCCCGCCTTCAGAAACTCGTAACGAGTTCTGATTGGGCCAGCAATTTCCGTGTTGTGATTGGACAGCAGCTTAGCGCACTTTGCCCGGAAAGGTCCCGCCTCTTACCATAACGGGGAGATGCAAGCGCTGAATGCGCGCTCTTCTCCACGTGGGAGAGCAACAAGACCACGCCCCCTATTTTGCGTGTTCTTGTGGGCAGAGGGTTAGTCAACAAACGGTTGTAGTGATGTCATTACATCCCTGCACTTCCTGCTGTAGTCCAAACCGGCCGTTCACTGTAGGCTTTGAAAGGGAACTTCTGTTAAATAAAATATCTCGCTTGGCATTGAACTTTGAGCTTTATAATTTTACAGGTATTATTTATGCTCTAACAGCAACATTTCACACTAACTAAAGTTTGAAAGATGGAATCGCGAAGAACGGGACCTTTAAGCAGGGCAGCCTTCCGTGCCATGCATGGTTTTAAATCATGACATCTTAGTGTATAACCACCAGTAAGCGTGGAAACGGTGTTCCCAGCTCTTTTCAGGTCATTGACCAGCTCCTCCCGTTTAGTTCTGGGCTGATTTCTCACCTTTCTTAGGATCATTGAGACCCCATGAGGTGAGATCTTGCATGGAGTCGCAGCCCAAGGGAGATTGACAGTCATGTTTAGCATCTTCCATTTTCTAATGATTGCTCCAACAGTTGACCTTTTTTCACCAAGCTGCTTGGCAATTTCCCCGTAGCTCTTTCTAACCTTGTGGAGGTGTACAATTTTGTCTCTAGTGTCTTTGGACAGCTCTTTGGTCTGGGTCATGTTAGTAGTTGGATTCTTACTGATTGTATGGGGTGGACAGGTGTCTTTATGCAGCTAACGACCTCAAACAGGTGCATCTAATTTAGGATAATAAATGGAGGGGAGGTGGACATTTTAAAGACAGACTAACAGGTCTTTGACGGTCAGAATTCAAGCTGATAGACAGGTGTTCAAATATTTATTTGCAGTTGTATCATACTAATAAATAGTTAAAAATATTTTTTGTATGTAAAAAAAACTAAATATAATATAAATATAAATATAACTAAATAACGACTTATATAGTGGTGGGCCGATTTCAAAACAAAGATTTGAACGGTTATAAATCAGAGTTTCGATTAATGATTCGGAATAAGAAATCCGCCTTTTTCTCTAGTCCTGAATAAATATGCTGATTCATAAACGTTTGAATCTTTGTTTTGAAATCAGCCCTTAACTATATAAGTCGTTATTTAGTTTTTTTGCGCACAAAAACTATTCTCGTCTTTAGTGCCTTTATGGGTCTTGAGAGAGGAAATGACATTGGTGTCAATGAAGGCTTTTCTGAGCCATCGGATTTCAACAGAAATATCTTCATTTGTGTTCCGAAGATGAACAGAGGTCTTACGGGCGTCGAACAATATTAGGGCAAGTAATAATTAATGACAGGATTTTCATTTTTGGGTGAACTAACCCTTTAATATGATATTCCAATTTTGCACATTGTTATATTCACAACTTTGGATGGAAACAGCTATTGTTTGTTCTGCGGAACACAGAAGGATTAGTTTAACAATCTCTGAGCTGCGTTTTTTTTTCCTTCAAATATTCAAATTAAAAGGGGGCATGGAGACTATAGAGCTTTAAAAACAGAAAAAAAGCATCATGGAGGTTGTCCAGTTTACCTGTGCACTATATTTCAAATATTTTGAAGCCATTTCATAGCTTTATGTGAGGTACCTAATCGTTATTTGCTGAAATTCTCATTTGTGTTCACATTCCGATTGAAAAATGGGAAACTGGACAGGTTTTTTTCATTATAGATTTTCTTGCCCCAATAGGCAGATGAATATGAGATAAAATAACTTATTTGCGTGTGTGAGTGAGTGAGTGAGTGAGTGAGTGAGTGAGTGAGTGAGTGAGTGAGTGAGTGAGTGAGTGTGTGAGTGAGTGTGTGAGTGAGTGTGTGAGTGTGTGAGTGTGTGAGTGAGTGAGTGAGTGAGTGAGTGAGTGAGTGAGTGAGTGAGTGAGTGAGTGAGTGAGTGAGTGTGTGAGTGTGTGAGTGTGTGAGTGTGTGAGTGTGTGAGTGTGTGAGTGTGTGAGTGTGTGAGTGAGTGAGTGAGTGAGTGAGTGAGTGAGTGAGTGAGTGTTTTAATTGGGTGAACTGCTCCTTTAAGCTATCTGCCCAATTACCAACTCAAAACACCTTGCTAATGCTGGGAAATTGTTGAATGCTTTTGGTGCATATTAAAACTAATTTTTGCAGTCACTCAGTGTGAAGTTGTAGGAGAAAATGAGACTGTGCAAATGGTCACCTTTGACCACGATTGACATCTTGCACTAGAATTTGCAATATATGCATTTAGGTTTGTTTAGGGAAGTACTAAAAAGAATTTAAGCTTCAGAAAATAGGGCTTGGTGTTTGTTGTTCCATGAATCCACAAAGACAGTAGCTGTCATACAGACAGGGCTGTTAACATTCACCCGCTGACTGACTCGATCACGTACACGTTCATTTTCGAATACTGATGTAAAAGTAGCTGAAATCTAAGGGGAAAACCCTTAGTGGGCCTCTAGCTTCAGTGCTTTCATGTGTTCAACAGTGTTGTTGAAGCAGATCCTGCTCCCAGATGCATGTTGCACTGGCCTTCTGCTTTGATTTTATGATTTATATTATTAAACAAATCTAACAATACAGAACAGTACTAAGTATCTGGGGTCCTCGTGCATTACACAAGCTTTTCACAGTCAAATTATGCCATTTCTACTAATATTGATTGCTAATATAGTTTTAATATTTATTATGAGTATCATTGTATTATTTTTGTTGCACGTGTATGAATAGCATACGTGTGTAGTGTAACACAGCAGTAATATACAGTATATGTTAGGTTTTTTTGATGCAACTAACACATTTTTTTTTTACAGCATTTCTTACTTTTATTAGTTTTTAGTAACTATTAAAGTCCCCCTGTAGTCAAAAAAAAAACCTTTATCTCATCTTTGATCACCAAACTGACATATTTAAATGTTTTTCCTGTACAAAAAAAGTCTTCATGCCATCAAATAGCTTGAATTTAACTCTACAGCCTGGCTTCATTTGTTATACCATAATTCAGCTCATGAATATTCAAATGAGCCCCGCCTCCACTCACTAAACACCAGCTGAGAGATTCAATATGTCAACTTTTACTCAAGTTACTGTAGTAAACACTGCAAAAAGGCATAGCTCTTTACAACTTTGGACATATAACACTAATCATAATGATTAGCCTTTTGCTGGATTACATTATCAAACTGCTAATAATATGTTGCTAATGTTACACAAACCATGTTTCTTTTGTTTTGGAATCGGGTTTGTATTAATTTCTTTCAAAACAATCATGCTGACCCCAAACTTTTTGAATGGTAGAATAACTTTTAATGTTAAAATGGATTCGTAGTAGAAGTTAACACAGAAACTTAAGAAATGTTAGTTTGATATCTTTACTAATATACGTATACAAACACAATGTGAAGTGCTACTGTATAATCTTGTTTGTTTTCATCATAAATTAATGGTATCTTTAAAAAACAACAACCAATTTCTTCTGTAAATTTGCAAGTATTGTTACTTTCATTTTTTATTTGTATATGATAATTCTCCTTTGTGTAATCCAACTATTTTTACTTGAATTAAAATGATCACTTTGAACAGTGTGTATGGGATCAGATTTTCTGTGTTCAGCTTCTGAGTCAAACATCTTCTCATTCACACTCTCCATGGCTGAACGGTGTCATTATAAATCAGAAAGTAACTTCCGTGATGGGCTCTGTCTGTCTGTCTGAGTGAAGCCCCAGAGTCCAGCAGAGATTGAAGGGCCCTTCCCTCTCTCTTCATGTAGTCTCACTGGAGCGCAGGGGTCACGCCACACTACAGCACACCTCATCAAGTGCTCTTAAAAGATCACAGTGAATAGAGTTCTAAATGAGAGGGCAAAGACACGATGCTGAGAAGCTGCTCATTGATTGGCACTGCTCTAAAAAGCAACATGTACTTGCATTGCATTATAAATTCCATTCTGACGTATTTCAGAAATGCGTCGATGCACGAAATTGAGCTTGCTTAGATAGAAGCATTTACTCTCATGTAGCCTACTCGTGTAGAGTGTGTTTCAGACCACATACTACTTTTCATACATGCATCCAGGCCACACTTGTGCAGAATGCATGCATACTTTAGCATGTGGGAGCACAGAGGTGATTTCACTGTGCTGATTTATCTCAGGTGATTCTGTGTGCTGCGCATTAGTATCTGAATATCTGGCACACACACACACACACACACACTTACACATCGATCACGCCTCAAACCGCTAACAGCATACGCTAATACAAGCAGCTGGATAAATCCCTGCTCCCGCTCTTCTGTTTGCTGCTAATGCCTTTTAATGCGACCGCCGCTCTGTTTGCGAGGGTTCTTATAGCCACAACCAATGGAGCGAAGGCGCCATCGATCTCTGAGAATCTAATGATGGAAATCTCTCTTTCTGTGCTTATCAGAGCTGCGGCTTCACGCTGTAAACAGCACAACGAGTCAATACAACGGCATAAAAACCCATTTAAAGGATTTATGAGAGTTCGTACTCAAGGAGAGGCATTGTTTTCTGAAATATAGTTGTGTTTATATAATTTAAGGGTACATTGTTTTTTTGTTTTTTTTACTATGGGCTTTTTCAGCCTTGTGGACTTTTAGAAAACAAACTCTCTTAAAACTTTATACATTTTTAATCCACATCGACTATGAGCTTTTGCCTGTTTTATTGGCTTTTGTTTTCTTAAATATTTCTATTTTTGCTTTATTTTAATTTCAGTTTTAGTCATTTTAGCACTTCAACTTAAATGTATTTCAGTTAGTTGCTAAAGCAACATCTCTTATTTTTGCTAAAAGGGTTAGTTCAGCGATTAGCATTATGCTTTGTATCAGTAGAAACCAGGTAGTATATTCAACTTGTCACTAGACCAAGCTCAATTTAAAATTGGATATTGGTCTGGGGAGTCTGCTCTGTATTTTCTACTGCACAAGAGGCGTGATCAACCGGCATTATTTGAATGACTCTGTATGGAAATGGGTAGTCCTTTAACCAATCAGAACACAAGAGTCGTGATCACCAGGCAACGACCCATCGTTTCGCTATCTGGGTGGAAAAGCCAATCTGTGATTGGTTCCCGCAAAATTGTAACAGAAGCAGTAGAAATGAATGTACAGGTTTCCAGACTGAGTTACAGGACAAAATCAAACCATGCTTTTTCATATTTTAATATTGAAAGGCTCTATTTGTTGTGGCTCATCAGATATAAATAATTGAAGAGAAAATAATTGATGAGGGTATGTAAAAAAGTTACATTTAATAGAAATCAGTCAAATGCGTTGGATTCCAGTGGCGTGTAACACTGTCACTTCTACTAGCCAATTTGTCAGGTCGAATTTTAATAGGCCTATATATTTTTTTTTTCTTTCTTTCTTTTTTTTGAGCGCAGAAAGTGGCTTTGTTTGAAGAGATATGCATCTTTATAGAAAACCCCCTTTTGTCTTTCAGCACTGGCTGAATTTGCTTTCATTGGAGTTTGCATCATTTTTTGCATCTGTTTTCTTTAGTTCTCTGTCACTCTCACTTAGTTCTTTCACTTTCTCCTCTAACACTATTCATGTGCTGCGCTCCCCAGGTATCGCCTGCATCGCGCTGTCATTCGTGGATTCTAAAGGCTGCGCACTGCAGGTTCCTGCTCAGGACGGCAGCAGTCCGGTGCTCAGAGCTGACGTTTCCACCATCTCCTTCCAGCCAGACCAGTTTGAGGTGTTGACGACGGTTGTTAAGGTGGACTCTCTCAGCCAGAGCTCAGGTTTGGGAAGCTTTTGCAGACAAACAGTAATTCATGTGCCCTTGTAATCTTTAATCAGAATAACTTCCTCTCCCTCTTGCAATGACTCTTCTCCGATGACACGGGCGGGGCAACCTGTCACTCACATGAGATCCACCAATAGCAAACCACAACCATCCAATAAATTCCCCACAGACAAACTCAAGCCCCGCCCTACATTCGTCACCAGGGCTTGACACTCGCCAAATGCATTGGATTTCACTCTCACTCCTATTAGCCACTTTGGCGGATTGAATTTTATATATAATAGGCCTATATACATTTTCAATTGCAGTCTTTAAAAAAGTACATATTAATACTGTAATTTTTGATACTCATTTTTCCAAAGAATGCCAGCTGCTCTCTCTCTCTCTCTCTCTCTCTCTCTCTCTCTCTCTCTCACTCTCACTCTCACTCTCTCTCTCTCTCTCTCTCTCTCTCACTCTCACTCTCACTCTCACTCTCACTCTCTCACTCTCACTCTCACTCTCTCTCTCTCTCTCTCTCTCTCTCTCTCTCTCTCTCTCTCACTCTCTCTCACTCTCACTCTCTCTCTCTCTCTCTCTCTCACTCTCACTCTCACTCTCACTCTCACTCTCTCACTCTCACTCTCACTCTCACTCTCACTCTATTATTAATACTGTATTAATACTGTAATTTTTGATACTCATTTTTCCAAAGAATGCCAGCTGCTCTCTCTCTCTCTCTCTCTCTCTCTCTCTCTCTCTCTCTCTCTCTCTCTCTCTCTCTCTCTCTCTCTCTCTCTCTCTCTCTCTCTCTCTCTCTCTCTCTCTCTCTCTCTCTCTCTCTCTCTCTCTCGCCTACAGTGAGTTGATAGACAAACCCGCCTCCCCTCACTCATTTAATTTGCTACAGATTATATTTTTGGTGTTAAAGGACTATTGCACATAATTTGACTCATTGCATCAGATTTTGTGCTCACACCCAAAGTGCAGGCACATAAAGCCAACACTCAGCACTTAACTGAGTTATTTTTTGCTGCTTATTGCATAAAAAAAAAAAAAATGCGGGTCTTGGCGAGTATTCTCTTTTTAACTGTAAGAGTTGAAACACTTAAACAGTTGAGAAATAAAATACACGTATAATAGTATTATGGATCTGTGCATCAGGTCTTAAAGGGACAGCAGCCTAATACCTGCTGCCAAATTATGAGATAATAGAAAACATATCTATATGGCAGTTTTCACCATGGTATCGATGCTGAGTGGCTAGTATCTTTGGAAAACCATTAGCCACAGTGTTTGGTTAACAAAAAAGTTAATGGCAATTTTGTCGTGATCAACGTTTGTCGTGACTGTTTGTCACAATAGGGAAGAAATGACTGACTTTAAATGCATGTGTGATGTACATGTGTGACCCCTGTGCACAGGTGCAGCTTTGCGTGTTCGCTTTGACGTGTGGGAGCAGGGTAATGTAAGCCCGCTGCAGCTGACAGACAGGCTGAGGGCGGCCCTACGCCACGCCCTCTGCGATGTCATCATGGAGATGCGTGTGCTGCCCAACCCGTTATGTCTGGACACCTTCTGTCTTCCTGCTGCCCCACAACGGGATGAAAGCACAGGTGAGGAGCTGATGCCCATGTGTGTTTTGTCATTTTGGAGTCCTCAGTGTTTCCTCTAGGATTTTTTCCAGCTGTGGTGGCACTTGCAGGGCTATTTCCACAGGGGGAAGGGGTGTCACTCAGGGGTGATGTCCCTTATAGACCACGTCCCCTTACCCTGGTAGTTTAAAACTACTCACCCAAGAATTACAAGCATTCACACACAGGCCACTTTCTAAGCTGAGGAAAAATAAAAACAACTAACCTTCTCTATATCTAAACTAATTTTGGAAGATATTTATTTCCCTGAAATTAGATTTAAACTGCTATGCTATATTCATAATAATAATTAATAATTATTATTAATAATTAATCATAAAAAATATTATAAATTAGGTCGATTTCAGCAGAAACAGTTATTCTAGAAAATTATGCACAATATTTGTATAAAATGTAGTGAAAATAAACTAAGAAATAAAATTTTGTAAAAAAACAACAACAACCTTGCTCTTTGTATTATTATAAAATACATTGATAAAAAAACAAGAACGTATATTTATGCATGATATTAAATGAAAATACAATGCTTTTTCATCAGTTTTGTTAATGTGGCAGCAACATATGATTGATAGGACAGCACAATATAGGCTGTTAATAATCTTTTATTGTGCAAATGTATTATAATATGAAAGGCTCAAAAACAAGGCAAATCGCTTATGCCCATCCCGTGCACAGAATGATGCACTTGAATCAACATGGAGTCGCAGCACGCAGTGCCACGCAGTAAAAAGTTAAACTTCAAATTACAAAAAGTTAAAAGTATTAAAAGTTTCAGTTACCGAGTTCATGAAGAACAATTATAGTGCTCTCTACTCTAGTGTTGTGATCTAACAGACACGCGGGAGAAAGTAAAATGATTTAGAAAATACGGCAAGGAACTCCAGCAAGATAACGTCCTTTTGTGCAAAACCTTTATCTACAAATAAAGTATAATAATGTGAACATTTGATCTTGGAGTAAGTTTCATCATGTCACTTTCGAATGCTGAATGAAGAATGACTGAGAAGAGATGAGTTTTCATTATTTCTTCACATTATGCTACCCAATTGGCTTCAGAAGTCTTGGAATATAGCGCACAAAAACTTAGAAACTTATAGTGCTTTGCAATGTTTTTTTATGCCTTTAGTGGGGCTCAACAATAGTACGCACAAAATCGGAAGTCACTGAGAAGCTGCAGCCGTGGCAGGGAAGATTTTTTGGTGTGGCGGTCTGCCATGGAAGAAAAAAAATGTAGAGGAAACACTGAGTCCTGGTCTCACTAACATTTTGTCAATCTGCCATTGGAACAACACAAAATACACTAATGCTAAACATCATGCCTTACTGGTACTTAAATGGTTTCTCGTGATAAAAACAGCTTTATCTAAAGGCATCTTTATTGCTATATTTGAAATTCACTTTGTTGGCAAATCATACTTCGAATACATTTATATTTTTTTAAATAAAACATATATCTATAATTTTTATTTTAATGCAATTTAACTGAATAGTGGATACAAATAAATGTTAATTAAATGTAATAATAATAACAAATATAATATCTCTTTCATTCATTAGTGTTTGAAAGCATCCCATAAAGCCACCTAATTTTTTATGTGTCAAGTTTTGCTCAATATATACACCTCCATTCAAAAGTTTGTCTGTAAGATTTTTATAATTAATAAAGAAATTAATACTTTTTTTCAGCTGGTTAAAAGTAACAGTAAAGATATGTGTAATGTTATTCATCAAAGAATCGTGGGAAAAAACTGACAACCTTTCCACAAAAATATGAAGCAGCACAACTGTTTTCAACACTGATAATGATAAAAAATGATTTTTAAAGAATCATGTGACACTGAAGACTATAGTAATGATGCTGAAAATTTAGCCTTGATCACATAAGTGACATTTTAGAAGACACTATTTTAAATTGTAATAATATTTTCAGTTTTTGAGCAGAATAGACTCAAAAGTAATACAAAAAAATCTTACTGACCCCAAACGTTTGGGTATGTTGGTGAATTTGTTCTGGTTTTGCTGATCTTTAGTGTTTTGTCACTGTAGTTCCCTTGAGTCTTCTGCAGTGCGACGGTAAAGAGATGAAGGAGAGTCATCGGCGCCCCAGCGGAGCCCACGGGCTCAGAAGCAGCCCCTCTCCAATCACCCTGATTTCTGCCCCCAGTTCAACCCCGACCACAGGAACCAGCACGCCTGAGTCCACCACGCCCACTGGCAAAAGCACCCGCCGCAGCTTCTGGGAAATGTTGGTGCGTGTGCTCATTCAGCATGTGCTGTCTTCATTAACAGCAAATTGCTCTCATTAATTACGACTGTCAATGCGTCCAAAATTGCATTGATGGGTCAGCATGATGCTCAGTGAAGCATAATAGCTGGTGAAATGATCGGACTGGTGCCAGTTATCTGTCTTATGATGTGTTTATGTGTGCTCGGTAGAGTAAACCAGAAACTTCTGAACTTGGCAGTCCAAAGACAACGGATGACATCATACCAGAGCGTGCCGAGGACAGCCGCATGGGCAGACGGAGACACAAGACGGAGAGTGTCAAACAGCAGTGGAATCATGAGAAAGCCATGGCAGTCGAACAAGAGCAGGCCCAGAGGTGCAAAACACATTTTGTTTCCTAGGGTTGTGCTTATTCTAAAGCCATCTGCCCAAGCTTTGCCTTTTTAAAATGAACATGTTCATATGGTAAGACAAAAAACAGAATCAGTGTGTCATTTTTAACTAAAACTTTTTTCTTTTTTTAGTTTTTGTTCAATGACATAGGGGCGAAATAAATAAAAAATAAATATATTTATATAATTGAACACTTGTAACCTGTAAGTGCATGTAAAATGAACATTATAAATGTTGCACTGGTGACTCACTGAAATAAAATAAGTTTCATTTAAGTACTAAAATAAATCAAATAAAAAAATCTATTAGAGGCAAGTAGAAATATTTAATAAAAGACGAAAAAAATTGAAATGCCAAAAGCACATAAAAATTACTGCAAGAACTAAAATGAATAAGAAAATATAAACTGTGCCGTTTTATTCATGTCGTTTATTTCAAACTGTTTTCTAAACACACATCCATTGTGCCAAATACCCAAAATCTTATTGCTGTGCAAAATCAGAATAATTAGATTTCCAAATTGATTTTTGGCCAGTTCTTCCTGGCAATCTCTGAGATGCCAATTTGGATGATAATTAAATTACCACTCATCCTTTGCGTTTGTCAGAATACAATAGATCATTTGGTCGTGGGCCGTGGGAGAATACTGACATTTCTAATTCAGATGGCAATAACGTAAATGCTGAAATGACCTCAAACAAAAACAATTTCATCCGCATAGGCCTATAGGCTAGTTTTCACTCGTGGGAACTGTGTCTGGATTTCATTGTGTTGTAGGAGACATGCAGTTCAGCTGGAAGAAGGTGATAAAGGCACTCTTCAAACCGTCTACCAGACCACGTACCTGCCCTGGGTCACCTACATGAACAAACTGGGTGAGTTCCTACATCCGTGTGCTACTTTTCTACAGTTATGACTTTACAAATGATGTAATAAAGCCAATGAAGGGGTATGTGTATATATATATATATATATATATATAATATATATATATATATATATATATATATATATATATATATATATATATATATATATATATATATATATATATATATATTCATATTCTTACACTTAGGTTCACACTGTGTTCATGCAAGATACTCCACACAATGGATATTTTGACATCTGTGTGTGTGTGTATTTGACTATTCAGGCTATATATGTATGAGCAAGCGTAAGGATTTGTGTGAATTTGAGGGGGCATGGCTGGGTCAGATCATCTCCAAAACTGCAGCTCTTGTGCGGTGTTCCCGGTCTGCAGTGGTCAGTATCTATCAAAAGTGGTCCAAGGCTCATTGATGCATGTGCGAAGCGAAGGCTGGCCTGTGTGGTCCCATCAAACAGAAAAACTACTGTAGCTCAAATTGCTCAAGAAGTTAATTCTGGTCCTGATAGAAAGGTGTCAGAATACACAGAGCATCTCAGTTTAATGCGTATGGGGCCGCAGACCAGTCATGGAGCCCATGCTGACCCCTGTCCACCGCCAAAAGCGGCAACAGTGGGCACGTGAGCATCAGAACTGGACTATGGAGCAATGAAAGAGGTGGCCTGGTCTGATGAATCACATTTTCTTTTACATCACGTGGATGGCCTGGTGCGTGTGCGTCGCTTACCTGGGGAACACATGGCTCCAGGATGCACTATGCGAAGAAGGCAAGCCGGCGGAAGCAGTGTGATGCTTTGGGCAATGTTATGCCCGAAACCTTGGGTCCTGTCATCCATGTGGATGTTAATGGTGTCATTATGAATTGAATCCATTTTGGAATAAGACAAACATATAACATAACAAAATGTGGAAAAAAAGGAGTGAGCTGTGAATACTTTTCAGATGCATTGTAATTTTCTTAATTTTCAAACCATTTTTTTTATTCATATCATCATAGAAGACAGAAAAGTCCCCTGATTAATAAATAATCACTGAATTATTATCTCTTGTTCTCTTAGGCTGTCCGTCCATCCAGCATTGTTCAACTGAAGTCTCGCATCATTTCCTCCTGCCTTCCGTCCTCACAGAGATTGTCAATCTGGTCAGCTCACTAGCCAGTGACACCACGGTCAAAGTGTTTGAAAGAACCAGGTGCGATCCTGAACCATGCCAAAGCATTTATCAGAGTGGTCCAGATGTGTTTGAAATGATGTGATTAGTTGCTTCTGCATTTGGTGTTTAGCTGTGCAGTGTGCCATCAGATGTTCCTGTCGATTCAGTTTATTCTTAAACCGATGAGCTGTTTCCTGTGTGTGTGTCGCCAGTTGTCCTCAGGGAGATATATATGTCCCCCTGTTAACCATCCAGCACATCAGCCAACCACCTGCCACCTCCAGGAGCTTCGTTCTCATTGGTCGCAACTTCAGCCAATGGCATTGCAGTACAGAACAAGGTACCTCCTATGTTCAGTCAGCAATTATCATGTAATCTTAAGCCCTATTTGAATGGGACTAGTTCTCTAAACAACGTTTGAGTTACAGTTCTTATCACTCAACGTGTTTGATTTCATGTACAAATTTGGGCGGAACTAACATTTCCATGTTTATTTCTGGGAGTGTGTGTGTGCTTGCGTGCATTACATATGGTGTCTTTTTAATATATTGTTTATTTATATGATTTTAGTTTATTATAAAAAACCCATATAATGGTGCACTGTGTACATTTTAGCAGCATCTAGCTGCGAATTGCAACCGCCCACCGCTCACCCCTCCCTTACGAAGCACATAGAGAAGCTACGGTGGCCAACACAGGACAAAGATGTCGTCTGAGACAGTAGAGAATGACTAGCGTTCTGTAGAGTAGTTTGTCCATTTAGGGCTACTGTAGAAACACGCCAGCGCAAAATGGCGACCTCACTGTAAGGGGACCCGCAGTGTGTGTGTAGATAGAAATGGCTCATTCAAAAGTAATAAAAACATAACTGTTCATTATGTATGGTCATTATACACCACTAAAATCATAGTTATGTTTATTATATTGCATTTCTGTCAATATATATCGTCATAAATACTAAACACTGCACCTTTAAGTAAATTTCACAAGTATAGAAGTGGCTGTTTATAATAAACCCACATAAGTGAGCAGAGAAATCTAGATATGCATCTTATTCTTACCTTACACTGATATTAAAACGGGGAATTTGTCACAGTTTCCGTGATATACAATTTATATAATTAGTCTCAAACCATCCTTATTAAAATTAAATAAAAGCATGCCGAATACTAGTGTGCAAACGGTAGCTCAGGTAGGTCATAAAACACATGAGGAGAAGCGTTCAGGCGGGATTAGATTTCCCAGAGGACTGTTGAGTTTACTGAAAACTGTATGTAATTTGTCCTGGAATTTGTGTAAGGAAAAACTCAGACTTGGCTGTTTTCATACAGGATTAAAATGACACATTTCTCTATCCTCCTCATGAAAAACTGGTCCTGTTCAAACAGGGCTTTTGCTAACACTCTTCTGAGATTATTTAACAGGTTGAACTTGAAATGGAGGAAATTGTCCAAAGAGCACACTGAAATATGTCTTATTATCATGAATAGGCTTATTATAACCACAGTTACAATACATAGTAAAACAACATTAACAAGCATGTGCCAGTATAATGAATAATGCATTTGGAATAATGCATTATAATCGCTAAAAAGTAATGTGAATGATGTAATGATGTCATTTAACTTTGGTTGCACTCATTCATGAGAACAAATCAATGATTTGGGGATGCACTATAATGCATAACATTAACCTTTGTAATGCATTATATATTCAGATAAATCTAATCAGGTCATATTTGTCCCCAAAATTGAAAAAAAATAATCAAGAAATCATTGATTGAAATCAAAGAAAAAGAAACCTATATTATCATATGTGACAGAAAAATACAAAAATAAGTACATAAGTAAAAATAATAATGTTTAATATAAATGTATATAATAGCAGTATTACAAGAAATGAATTAATCATTTTGTAATTTACAAATAAATACTACAAATATGCCCTGAAATTATTTATTTGATTTTCAATGATCTTACAAATCTACTTTTCTGCTGTGCTTTACAATTCAAATAGTATTTAATTATTATTTCGCATTACATTAATGAGAAAGCTGAGCACGGGGGGTAATTTGCTTAATTGTCATGAAATATTGTCACAATGTAAAAAGAGAAAAGATTTAAAAGCCTCCATCTTCTTTGAGCATCTTCTTTTTTACTTTTGGGGTAATATGACAGTGATATTTCTCTGTGACATTCAGGCTTCATGATAATGAAACTTAAGATCAGCCTGAAGTGTAACTGGCTCTAACCAATGTAAGGTCATTACTGAATTCTGTGGTCAACAGTTCATCTGGCTTCTAACCGCACACTCTATTTTAACATTTAAACATGTAACCAAAGCTGAAGTTTCTGAAATGTTTAACTTCACTTGTTCTTTATAGTCTAACTGCTTTCTCACCATAAGCTGAATGCATCCCATTCTCTACTAGAATCTCTTACTACATTGCTGCACTTTGTGTTTTTATCTTCTGTTCTGCTGATCTCGCAAATAAATGTTTTTTTGTTTAGTATTGCTTAGTGTATTCATCTCTTCCATTTATTTTAGCCTGTGAGTGTTTAATGAATGATTACTATCTGTCTTGCTATTCTGTTATCATAGATTCATAGATTATTTTGCTTATGTTGTCTCTTGCAAATCTGTGTGTGCGTGTGCAAGCGTGTGTGTGTGTGCGTGTGAGGGCGTGTGCGTGCAGCATTAACATAGTTGTCTCGTTTTGCAAAGCTGTTTGTGCTCATCTCTGTTTGCCCACAGAAGACAGTTCAGATGAAGAGAACAGTCCAGTACTAAATAGGTGCACACGTAAGTTTGGCCCCTTATGGGGCCCCTAGTGGCCCTCACTGTTGCGACGGTGGCAGCGGCCCTTCCTCCAAATCACTCCATTACACCACAGACACACTCTAACAGGGACTGTATATTTGAGTGATTCTTCATTTAGGACTATCCTGGAAAGATTCTTTTCATCATTTTTAAGAACTTTAAAAGGCAAAAATTGGACACAAGACCATAAACAAAATCACATAAATTATTTTTTATGTATATATGTATTTTCAAAGAATACTTCCTACAATATATATATTGAAATTTATTAATAGGATTAACCCCTTGAGATGTACCATCTCGTTTTCGAGGGGGTCCTAATGTACAATCAAAACATAGTTACAAAACAATTACAAATACAATTAACAACAAAACAAAACAAAGCAAAGCACACAATAACAACAAAAACAATTATATATGTAATAATAATAAAAAATAATATAAATAAATAAATACATTTTACACCACAAAAAAAAAAACCATTATAAATAAAATACAAATATAGAAAAATATTAGCAAAACCAGTGAATAACAATAGTGAATTTATAAACATTTTGTGAACTCAGAAATATCTGATTCAGCATTAGATAATTTTTTTAAACCAAAACTATCTGTTTATATATTTAAATATTTATTTATTTGAATCATTATAAATTAAAGAATTTGCATAAATAAATTTTAAAAAAAGTCAAGAAATCGGTACCCTTTACCTAAGATTCCATCCATCCACTTTGCAGTTGAACAGATCTTTACTCCAGGACATATAATAAATGTTTTATATATTTTACGTTTTCAAGATTTAAAGTAGTCAAAATTGACCCTAATTGAAGGCTCACTCATTTATGCATGTATGTGAGATCATTTTAGCCCTGCTTTTGTTCTGTACCATTGAAACCTAAAGATTTGTTCACTTTTTTTTGTTTGCCCTCTCTAGGGAATGTGTTCTGTGTTTCCTTTTTCCTCATACACACTATAGATTATATAAATGGCATGTCTCAAGGCTATGAAGCCTTTTTTTAATGTAATGATCCCTACAATATACTCATAATTGTTATTCAGAGGTAAACTTAATAGATTCAGAAGTTGCATTATGATTGGATCTTTATTTCTTACTCTTTGTCTATTCAAATTTCTTTACCCAAATAACACCACCTTATATAATTCTGTCTTTTATTAAAGCTCATAAGGGACTGCAGCGGTTCGAGTCTTTGGAGCACAGTGATTGGCTGAGTCCGGGACAGGCTCTGAGGGGCGTGGCTCCACGGCAGCGCTTCCTGTTCATACACATTGTCAATAAGAAGGTCCGTTGGATTGAATATAACCAACCATGACATAAATGTTGAACATAAATGTGCATATATTTTTTATCTTAATCAGCTGCGACAAGCTACAGGAATTTTGCAGCCCACAGTGAAATATAGTTTGTCGAAAATACTACTTCACATACCTGCATATCAACTACTGAATATAGAAAACATTTTCCTTTTCAGTCTGGACAGACTTTTAGTTTGGAAGGTTAGGTGGATTTGTGAGGTCTTATATGTTATATCTCTGTGTGTTTGTGTGTAAAGGTGACTCTGTACACATATAACTGGTCGGTGGATCTGGGTGGCTCTCTGAATCAAGGTCTGGTCAGACTGGTGCAATGGCAAAACGCCCGCGCACATGTGGTCAACTGCCTCCTGAGTCAGAAAATGGGTCTTTTCCATCATTACTGCTTCTCTGATACACCTACACATGAGGATCTGAAACAGGTCAGTATGCAAACACACTGGCTGTGTTCTCAATGCAACAATAGCATGCTGCACACTACAAACGAGTTTAAAACAAACATTTTGAATAATAATTTGCAATGTTGTTGTCATACAATCTTTCCTCTGTTCCTCAATTAACCGGGTCCTTTATTTACCTGAACTGCAGAAGGAAACCGGCTTTTATTTGAAGCAGGCTTTTATTAGGGGCAGGCCTGTATTTCTAATTCCATCTGTTTGAAAAAGATTTGCTTTAAATAAACCGCTTTAAATGAATAGCGAATAAAAGTGAGTCCCAGTGGACAGATTTCATTGATTTTTTTTTAAAGTAACATGCAGATATCACCATTTACAACAACAGCCAGAAAGGCAACAAAGCAATTTCGATCAGAATTACTGAAGCTTAATCGGTAACCCCCATTGAGACTGTTCGAAAAATGTAAAATGTTTATTCCGCACTTAATTTTTATATAGGTTGCACGTGAGGTTATTTTAGCCTACTAAACCAATATAGAACCCGACTCTAATTGCTTTCTAATTAGGTTGCACGTGAGAGAAAATAAATTACTTCCACTTAAGAGTTATGCACTTTTTAATTTAATATCTTTACATAAATATTATTTTCTTCTTTAAAAAAACTATAATATCGTTATTTTTCTAACCCAAATAATGGCTCCGCGCTTTCTATAGCCTGTATCGTTGCACATGAGGGAAAAAAGCTTCCTTCCACTTACGAAGAGTTGTGTACTTTTAAACACTTTTTATTTTAATAGCCTATGTCGCTTTGCATAATTTTTTATACTTATAATTTCGTTATTTTAACCCAACTAATTACTCATCTGTGCCTCCAATGGGATGCACACACTGTTCTCTGAGATATTCAAATATGATTTTGTCTTTTGTGTAGGTTAGTTCATATGACCACTTTACAATATTTCATCAACATAGTTTATTTTGAAACCTTTTCTTTTTTATTGTACAACATATATTATTTTAAGTTAAATACAGAGTAAGACATAAAAAAGACGAGAGGTGAAGATCAATATTTTTGTAGCCTGCCTGACACGGTATTTTCACAGACGTCGCAACTCTCATAGACTACAGTAGCCTATTTAAAATGGAATAAATGCATCAGTTATATTCTCAATTAAATTTACAGAGCAATCCCTGCAAAGTTTTTAGGTTAACTATAGAAGAGACTACTATAGGATTAGTGTGAGATTATCTCACTCGCAAGAACGGGGCACGTGGCTCAGGATGATGGTTGCGTGATGTCGGTGAGCCACCCTAATGTACATTGCGATGAATTTGAATGCACATTACATGAAAGTCATTTAGAAGATTATCCACACATTTCCCCCCGGCCCTTATTTGAGACCACATCCATTTATTTAATCTAGGGAATAAACTTGGCTATTTTGTGTTTTTAATCATATTTTAAGAATATAAAAATATCAACTGTCAATAACGGGATGTTTACATTTCACAACTAATATCATGATTTAAAATAGCCATATTTATCTGAAATGGAAAATGTAACATTATAAACATCTTTATCATCAATTTTATGCATCCTTGCTGAATATAACAAAGAATTTTATTTTTATTTTAAAAGCTACACTGTGTGATATTTTCCCCCATCTAGCGGTGAAAAGGTATATGACCATCCAGTGAATAATAGTTTCTGTTCCTCTCAATTGTGATTTCATTTTAACTCCTACGGTGGCCGATTTAGTCCAAGATTAGCATGGCAATCCCCCTCTTCACATTCGACACGGTGCCATCGAGTGTTAAAACGCAAAAGGCGAAGGTTGAATTTACGGGTATGTCCCTCTTTGGCTAATGTACTTAAAAGATGGAGGGGCAACATGGCGACCAGCATTCGAACCCCTCACCCGTATGTATTTTCAATGGCATATTATAAACTTACGAGAATACTTTATTACTTGAAAGAAGTAAATATACATTAATGAGCACATATATTTTTGAAAGAACTAAGTGTTTTTAGCTAAGAATAAACTAAAAAAGTTACACAGTGTAGCTTTAAGAAACGAATATTGACTTAACTTTTGAACAGTAGTGTATATACTCCTTACACTGCTTACTACCTTCATCAAACATACTAGAAGTATGCCATTCTCAACATACCCACTCTCTGGTAAGCTGTCACTGATTGCTGGACATCGGTTAGGATAAGCTTTTAGGACAGTGCTTTTGCACAGAGTAAGTACAGATAGCACTAGTGAGTTAGTTTAAGCAGCTCATCAGTTTCTGGCAGTCCCCGAGGCGGTCTGACATATCAAACTCAGTGACGGACAGCTGTCATGGCCGCAGGGCAGGACGGTAATCACTCTAGCACACCTGTTAACACGAAACACCTGGAAATTATCCAGGCTGCTGGTCCTGCCGAAATTAGACATCACTGTGCTGCCAAAACAGTTTATTCCTGCCCAGAGTTGTGCTAGTTTGAATAGACAGAATTGAATCATGCTGTGTTTTAGCTGTTTACAGTTAATGCAGCAGAACATCTTTGTTCGTTTAGTCAGTAAAGAGCAGAAATCTTCTGTCACAGCATTCACTGTTATTGATTCAGTTGTCAGCTATTTGTCAAGATTTCTTCCCAAATGTCATGATGTATTTTTGGAAAGCAGACTGTTGTCATTATAGAGAGCTGTTGGATGGATGGATGGATGGATGGATGGATGGATGGATGGATGGATGGATGGATGGATGGATGGATGGATGGATGGATGGATGGATGGATGGATGGATGGATGGATGGACGGACGTATGGATGGACGCATGGATGGACGGATGGACGGACAGATGGATGGATGGATGGATGGATGGACGGACGGATGGATGGATGGATGGATGGACGGACGGATGGATGGACGGACGGATGGATGGATGGATGGATGGATGGATGGATGGATGGCCGATTAGATGGATGGAGCGCATGGATGGTTGGACTGGGAATTGTTCTGTGATATTCTTCTTAAAATGATCCATTTTATTATATACAGTGTGTAAATGTCAATTTTTAAGACTTGCATCACTTAAATGATAACTTGCAGGTGAAACAAGTCAGATTGTTTTGATTGTTTGATTCAGACCTATGATTCAGACTGGTAATTTTGTGAGTTTTTAAATGACTCATTAAAAGATTAAAAGTCAAAAGCTCCTGTACTTGTTAATCGGACCACAACTAGAAAACTAAACACTAAATTCTTAACTTTTGTTTACAACTTGACCCTAACTATGAGTTAACTTCAGGGACAAAAAACAAAAAAAACCCAGGTATAGAAAATGGCTTATTTAAACCGATGCTCTGCACTTGTCTGCGTCTGTGTGTGGGAGTAGATAAACACAAACCCGTCGAGATTCTTCTGGAGAATAAAGGCTGTTCTTTAAGATATGAAGTTTACAGCAGACGTTGTTTATTTCCTGACGTCCGAGCCTGTTGCTGGTTCCAGAGAGTGAGACTATCTGGAGTTTAGTCTGACAGTTTGCGATGACAGAGAGACTCTTCTGAGGCCAGTGTATTATCACTTTGTTCATCATTCGTCTGTGTCTGTCCTTAAGGAAACAGAATGAGGGAGAGACACCACAGAGGTCCTCAGTGTTCACTCTTCATTTCATGCCTTTATGTCAGTCCAGTCACATCTTTCCTTTGCTTTTTGGACCTTTGTGTATATTTATGTGACAAAGAGACCGCAAAAAAGAAGAGAAATGTGATGGTGATGCTGATTTAGCCATTGATCTGGGTTTGTAAGTAGATTTGTTTTGTTTAGTGCGTCGTTATTGATTATATTAATAATCTGCGACATTTTTTGTTTCAGCTTTGGTACATTTTCAGCTGCATTCAGTACAAAATAAATTAAATGAACTGCATTTATTTTAAATAGAAATATTTTAATGTCTTTACAGTTACCTTTGATCAATTTAAAGGGTTCCTGTAATGCCCCTTTTTACAATGTAAAATAAGTCCTCTTATGTCTGTGTATGTAAAATTGTAGCTCAAAATACTCCACAGATCATTTTTTATAGCACATTAAAATTGTCATTTTTTGAGGGTGAGCAAAAATGTGCAGTTTTTGCGTTCCTTTAGATGCTAATAAGCTGTTGCTCCCAGCCCCCTTTCAAGAAGAGGGCGGAGCTTCAATAGCTTATGTTAGCTCCCATTAGCTCATGCAGACACGCAATGAAAAGATCAGAAACAGAAACTGTTCAGCCCTTTATGTTCATACTGAAGTTGGACAATGATGGAGAGACTCAAGAAGAACTCACAACATAGAATAAGACAGGGCTTTTCTGACTGTCTTCAAGTAATTGATTAGCATGTTCTGTCATGCTAATCTATAAATCAGTGGTTTGAGAACTGTTGTAAGATGCACAGGGCCACAGAATAAATGCTACATGAAGATAGAACAGTAGTTTAGTTTAATTACGGTTAAAACGTATGTTGTCATCTTGCTTCATGACATGCTATTGCATTTGTGTTATGCACCGGGTTTCAATACATGTGAAAAGATGGATGTGACAATGGAGCAGACTCCTAAATGTGCTCTAATACAACAACTCTTCCTCTAGGCTGCACATCATTGAAGACACTAAAGGTACTCATTAATGTTTTCATATGTAAAAAATAGTTGTTTTTTACATTTTTCAGAGCGATTTCTGTCTTCTGGTTTGAAAAGCTGAGTCAGAGCAATGTCACAAAATCTGACGTCAGCGTGTACTTTCACCCATGTATGGGGCTGGTGGGAACATGCTGACTTTGATCGTTTCGAGTGATTCTCGACATATATTCATGACATAAAGCTCATTCAATCCAATCTCTGCGCTGTAGTATGCATAATATATAATTTTGTTATTATGCATGAGACAGTCACTTCTGTCAGGTTTGTCTTCCATCATTATTGTAGAGACATGGTGGGGAAGTTTTGGAAGCAGTGTGCGGAAAAGTGAGGTGTTTGCGCTGAGCGAGCTGTAACAGGGTTACCCAGGGTAACGGGACAGGAATACAAAGGTTCGAGAAAGTAAAATTAACTTGAGTAATTTCTTAATTTATGTCAGTAGTGCTAAATAACCGATCTGTAGGATAATGAATATTTTTAAAGGTCCCGTTCTTCGCGTGTTTTCGAAGCTTTGATTATGTTTACAGTGTGCAATATAACATGAGTTCATGTTTCACGTGTAAAAAAACACAGTATTTTTCACACAATTGACTTATCTGTACAGCGCTGCTTTCTCGGTCCTAAAAACGGCCTGATGATTTCCTTGTTCTATGAAGTCCCTCCTTCAGAAATACGTAACGAGTTCTGATTGGGCCAGCACTTCCCGTGTTGTGATTGGACAGCAGCTTAGCGCACTTTGCCCGGAAAGGTCCCGCCTCCTACTGTAACGGGGAGATGCAAGCGCTGAATGCGCTCTTCTCCACGTGAGAGAGCCACAAAACCACGCCCCCTATTTTGCGTGTTGTTGTGGGCGGAGGGTTAGTCAACAAACGGTTCTAGTGACGTCATTACATCCCTGCACTTCCTGCTGTAATCCAAACCAGCCGTTCGCTGTAGGCTTTGAAAGGGAACTTCTGTTAAATAAAATATCTCGCTTGGCATTGAACTTTGAGCTTTATAATCGTCTGTGCATTGTTCATCTTTCCAAACAGTGTGCCTATTTGTACAATTTTATTATCACATGTTTGCAAAATATTTAATCATACAGAATAACATTTCTTTTCATTTCTCAATGAATAATGCTGAATTGAAGGGCTGAATGACATTCAGAACGATCTCTGTTCGTCGTGCTGCATGCCACTTATGATCTCAGAGCTCTCATTCGCTGTACTCATCCCTCATCTCATCTCTCTGTTGTAAAAAATAACAACGTGTGAACCAAGAACATATCTCAGAACCTCTGCTGCTGTCTTTAATGTGCCTAATATTATTATTATTAATGACACGCCCCTATTTATGCAAACCATTCCCTCTTTCCACGCAATCCCCATTTCACCTTTTCGCAGTCGACCAGACCCCTTTTTGGAAGCCTTTTCCAATCGAAGGTGTGAAAAAACACCAATGCAGCAGGGGGGTTTCATGACCCTTTAAACACTTTGCTGCTTTGCAGACCAGTCCTACCTTAGCAACTGTTGCCATTTTCTCAGACAAGCTTTGCTCTTGTGATTCTATAAAGGATCTGTGTGTTGGAACAAAATTTGATGGAAATTATGCAAATATGGTAAACCCTTATTGCCACAAACTACCCAGAGATGTTGCAAATAGTATTCTTCCTTTTACAAATATTTAAATGAGTCTTCCTGTGAATAATCGGTCTCCCTCGTCCCCAAATCAGCACATAGATCATCGGTAAGAACACCTACATATGTTTTGATTCAGGTGATTGCAATATAATAGTAAATATAGAGTACCAGAGTGTACGATAAGAAACATTTCTGTTCACTTACACTAATGTGATCACTTTCAAATGAGTTTCTAAATCATATTTTTGCATAACCTTCCCATTTCTGCAGATAAAAATACATTGCAATGTCACAATTCATCCCCGGACATGCAAGAATAATATCCAATTATTTCGAACACTTTTATGAGCACTTTAACTGTAAATCACACTGTTCACATAAAGAGAAACTTGACTTTTAGTTAGCAACAGTCATCAAAGAGGCAGAGCTTTGCAGAAAGACAGTTCTGTCAGTGTTAAACAGTTAAGAGTATTGCACTCCCCCCCCACACACACACACACTTTAGCGTGTTATTGAAGCACAGATGAACAGAACATTTACATTTTCCAAAAAAGTGAAGGACAGAACTCTTTTATTTCCTTGTCAGTGGTTCCACACTTTTAATGAGTGCTAACAGAAGGCTGATCCAGCATAGCAGAAAATTTGCCCTAACCGTCAATCATCTGTCAGAGTCCCAGGGGGTGGAGTTCAGGCACTTAAGTCCAGCTTATTGGCCCGTGGGGTACATGAGCATCCGCCATCATGGGGCATCTGGTCGAGCTTCTTTTAGAAAAGCCTCCAACTCGCCCTCGAGGACTTTAACTAGTCTTCCAAGCACTAACTCACCCAAAAGTTCCCACAAGAAGCGAGGCAAGGACTTTTATTAGTTCATATCTTCCTGTGGCTCTGATGGTGTTTTATCATTCCGCTCTCAGGCGGTGATCAGCAGCACAGGAGCGTGTTAATTGGGTGGTCTTAAGGAAAGGCCTCATGCTGCCACGTTCTCTGTGTATAAGTGGGTTTAACGCTGATGAACTTGCATCGCCCATTCCTGAGAATTTTGAAGGCGAGCAACATCAAAAATCAGAATCTGTGAGTTCCTGAAGGGTGATGAGAGTTGAGCTTTGAAATCACTGACATGAAAGAGAAAGTCTGGAGAACGCGATGAGCAGAGGAGAACAGAGTCTCACGCTCTCCCTGCAGCAGGAAAAACACCATTGTTTTTCTGTCTCAGATTCACAAATCCATTTTGCAACTAAAAGTACATTTTAAATTCATCATAAATGAATCCTTCCTTCCTACCATCTTTCCTTCCTTCTTTCATACTATTCTTTTGGTTTTTAATTTTTCCATACTTTTATTCATACTTCCATTCGTGCTTTTGTTTGTACTTTTTTTTTCTTAATTTCATTATTAATTGTAAGTTAATAATTCCAACCATCAATCCATCCACCTTTTTCTCCCATACTTTTGTTCTGTCTTTCCTTTGTTCATATTTTCATTTGTAATACTTCCTTTTGGGGGTTTTTTCATTTTCTTTTAACATTTGCACTTGCTTTTTTGTTTTTAATTTATTCCTTTTTTTATTTTATTTTTTCCTTTTCGTTTTTGAAGTTTGTACTAACTTACTGTACATTTTTATTTGCGTTCGTAATTCTATGAATATTTTGCTCCATAATTACATTTTGTAACACTTTTTTTATTGTTCTTGTCCTTTTTTTCTTTTGTTCATACTTTATATATATATATATATATATATATATATATATATATATATATATATATATATATATATATATATATATATATATGTATGTATATATATATATATATATAAAGTATGAACAAAAGAAAAAAAGGACAAGAACAATAAAAAATGTGTTACAAAATGTGTTACAAAAGTGTTACAAAAGTGTTACAATATATATATATATATATATATATATAAAGTATTTCCTATTTTTTAAGCTCATTCAGAGTTGTTCTTCAGTTAATTTATACATGTTTGTACTTTATTTTCTAATTTATTTATTTATTTACTTAACTAATTTGTTTCTTTTTTTTTACAGGAGCCCAACCCCTTCCTGAGCTCCACTATTGAGGCAGATGCTCTGTTGAGGAGTCCAGTTCCTCCGGCCGCGAGTAAAGATCAGGGTCGGTTGGGCAGCTCTGCGCGTGTTCTTCCTCCTCTGGCCTTCCCTGGAGAGCTCGTGCCCTTTGATGAAGCTCTGAGAGACGTGAACACAGGGAGGCCGCTGACCAATCAGGACGGAGCGGATATAGTCGCTCGCCACGGAGCCCAGCTTCTGGAGGTCAAAGCAGCAGAACGCAGAGGTACAAATTCACTGGAAAAAAAACACCAAAACAGACAAAAACTGCCCTACAGACCTAGTGTTAAGTATTTTGTGATTGTGGCATAATTTGGATAATGTAGCTCAGACACAGAAAGCTAGTGATTTATTTCAAGATGTTTCTTTTGTTTTCCAGAGTTGGAGAGACAAATGAAGATAGAAAATTTGTTTGTGACGTGGCAGCAGCGGTCAGCTCAATCTAACATGCCCATCTCTGTGAGTTCATACAAACTCAGTGCATACATTAATATTTGCACACATTGTGGGTGATCTGTATTTTCCATCATGTTCTCAAAACATGAATTTTTTTCGGCGGCTCATCAGGCCCAGATTCATTTCAATGCGCGCAAATCCTCTGCCTCGCGCACGTATGCAGAGCCGTATATGAGTGCATGTTTAATGAGATGTGGTGGGAACATTAAGGGATTCTGTAGTGTGTGAGATGTCTGCCATTCACTGTAATCTCACTTCCTTTGACTTTTTCACACTGCTAAGTAGGGCTTCGATTTCGATTCATAAGCTTGCAATTCGGTTAGAAATTGTGCAAGTTATCCCACTTAAAAAGGTGAGAGAGGCCTGTAATTTTCATCATGGGTAAACTTCAACTATGAGAGACAGAATGCGAAAAAAAATCCAGAAAATCACATTGTCTGATTTTTAAAGAATATATTTGCAAATGATGGTGGAAAATAAGTATTTGGTCAATAACAGAAGTTCATCTCAACTTTTTGTTGGCAATGATAGAGGTCAAATGTTTTCTGTAAGTCACCACAAGGTTTTTACACACTTTTGCTAGTAGTTTGGCCCATTCCTCCATGCAGATCTCCTCTAGAGCAGGGATGTTTTGGGACTGTTTCTGGGCAACACAGATTGTCAACTCCCTCCAAAGGATTTCTATGGTGTTGAGATCTGGAGACTTCAGGACCTTGAAATGCTTCTAACGAAGCCACTACTTTGTTGCCCGAGCAGCCTATTTGGGATCATTGTCATGCTGAAAGACCCAGCCATGTTTCATCTTCAGTGCCCTTGCTGATGGAAGGAGGTTTTTACTCAAAATCTTGCGATACATGGCCCCATTCATTTTTTCCTTTACACAAATCAGTCGTCTTGGTCCCTTTGCAGAAAAACAGCCTTAAAGCGTGATGTTTCCACCCCCATTCTTCACAGTAGGTATGGTGCAACTCAGCATTCTTTCTCCTCCAAACACGTCAAGTTGAGTTTTTTAAGTCAAGTTATATTTTGGTTTTATCTAACCATATGACATTCTCCCAGTCCTCTTCTGGATCATCCAAATGCTCTCTAGCAAACTTCAGACGGGCCCAAACATGTACTGGCATGTACATGTTTGGGCAGGGGGACACATCTGGTGCTGCAGGATTTGAGTCCCTGGCGGCGTAGTGTGTTACTGATGAAGCCTTTGTTAATTTGGTCCCAGCTCTCTGCAGGTCATTCACTAGGTCCCTCCATGTGGTTCTTTTCCTCACCGTTCTTGTGATCATTTTGACCCCACGGGGGAAGATCTTGCGTGGAGCCCCAGATCGAGGGAGATTATCAGTGGTGTTGTATGTCTTCCATTTTCTAATAGTTGCTCCCACAGTTGATTGGGACTACAGTTCTGTAGACTAGACATGCGGAACATCATTGGATAATTCTTATAACTTACATTTCTCTGGGCCAATCGGAATCTTAGCACTTGCGTCAGAATCTTGAAGCACACAGCGTCAACTGAGCTCGCCATTGAATGAGACGCCTGGCTACCACGTGAGTCTGACAGATGGAAGGAAGCAAGCTTAGTGTTCAATTCAAGCATGAGCATAGGTTATGGGGGGACATGTCCTCCGCACTTTTAATAAAGTGTATTTTCATCCACCACATGCTTACTGGGTCTCCCCGATCCTAGTCGACCCGCTTCAAGCGGGATTTGAACCGGCGTTACCTGAATAATAAAAATGTATTATTATCTGTGTTGAAAACTGTTGTGCTGCTTAAAAATGTTGTGGAAACCATGATACATTTTATTTTTCAGGATTCTTTGATGAGAAAGTTCAATGGACAGCATTTATTAAATAAATAATTTTCTTTTGTAATATTAAAAATATCACTTGTGATCAATTTAATGTAGCCTATGTCTGATCAACAAAAGTACTCTTTTCTAATTTTACCCCAAATGTTTGAATGGTATGGGGGTTTCCGCAAAAATGAATCAGCACCATGAGCAGCAAAACTGTTTTCAACACTGATAATAATCATAAATGTTTGTTGAGCATCAAATCCTAATATGAGAATGATTAGTGACACTGAAGACTGGAGAAGTCTTCGAGCTGAGTTAGATTGATCAATCTGTCACGCCACTGAAGTAAAAAATGGTATTTATGTTTTTGAATTTCATAATAGATAGATGCAATGTGAATTCTGAGTTTAAAATCGATAAATCTATTTTTTTTAAGGACCTTAAACCTATTATAAACACTTATATCCGCAAGAAATGGCAACCTCAGAACTTTAAATGGTAGTGTATATCCACAGTATAACCTGATCATAAATTTACCAAACACACACCTTTGGTTGAGTCAGTGTTTTGAACCAGTCATGATCTTAACAACTATAAGATCAGTGTTTTGAAGGCACCGCAGAACCACAGTGTGAGACTTACCAACCTACGAGTGACGCATAGTTGTCTCTGGAATGAATTCATACATTGAAATTATTACACACTTCACCTTTATGAAAACAATAGCTGTTCCTGCTAGGTTTAAACCTGCTAACCCTCTTGCTGTGTGTCTGAGCACAGGTTACAGATCTGGACACACTGAAGCAGTCCTCTCGACTGGTTCATTACTGCGCCACTCCGCTGCTCTTCGACCCCATGTTCCGGAAACAGATTCAAGAGGAACAGTTGCCACAGCCACAGATGAAGGTCTGTCTCTCTCTTCCTTTTCGTCCTGCTGGTTTACACTGTTCTGAACACATTTATAAAAACAATCATTTTGGAGCCTGCCTTAGGGTTAGTTATGTTCAAAATTAAAATCCCTGACTACAGCATGACCAAAACAGCTCTTCAATGCAGTGAGACATCATATGCTTTATAAACATCAAAACATCAGCCTCTATGCAATTACATGTGTCAGGCATGATAATGAGCACAGATGTCAGCGTAGCACCAGAGTTATCATGATTATTTGGTCATTGATCAGTTCTTCATTATCAAGGTGACATAGAGGTTATTCTCATTAGATAACAAAATGTCAAAGCAAGTGGGATTTTTATTTTTATTTTAAAGTTGGCACAAGCTAACTTTCTAAATTCACCTGTATCCTTCATGTCTTCTCTTTCCTATTTTAGATATAAACACCCAACAAAAAAACAAAAGGAATTCCAGCACACTATCAATACATGCAAAAATCAAAAACCTTTTATTAGCAACGTTTCGGTCTCATGACCTTCATCGGGCATATATCTAACCCAAAATGTCACAAATTACTGTATTTGGTCACTTTACATGTCAGTTAGACACTCTCTTCCTGCCTAAAGTCCCTGATGTACTTCAAGTAAAATAGAAAAAAACAAACTGGTGAAAATCGTTTGGAGTTAGTTTTGGGAGTTCGAATTCCTTGCTAAAGCGAACTTTCTGAAAAATGTATGTAAAAATAGTTGTGGCTCTGAAGCTCCACCTTCTTTGACATGTAAATCTTCTCCAGTTCATTTCTTCTGTTCAGTCCTTTGAGGTCAGACGTGTATGTGAACACACTGGAGAGCTGCTTTAGAGCAGAAACTGAAGTTGTAATTCTAATATAAAATGACACTGATGCTGTTTTTTATGTTTAACAACGGTAAAGCTGCTTGCTTTAAAGCAATCCATTGTTATAAAGTGTTATATAAATAGATGAGTCATGACATGACTGGAGTCCCGAATTGAGAGATTGTCTCTCGTTCTCCGGTGACAGAAGCGGCATCGTTCCAGTGACTCCACAGCATCCGGGAGGGATCGCAGCTATAGCACGGATTCTGCAGACATGCTTCCGAGTCGACTGAAGGAGGAGCCGTGGCTGCAGGAGATCTCCAGCACGTTCCTGCAGCAGTATGTGCAGTACCTGCAGAGCATGGGCTTCATCCTGGTGCAGGTCCGACCGCAGTCGCCCGCACGCAGGTCTGTGTCCCGCAGAAAAACACCATCTCTCAGAACCAAAACAAAATGCACTTGGTTTGACTGTAATGGTGCATTTAATTCATGTTAGAAAGATTGCATTTATGAGTTGAATGCACATGCATGCCACCACAAAGCCACCCTGAGTTTCTGAGTTGGGGGCGTGTCAGTGAGAAATCATGTTGGACACAATAGAGATATATGCTAAATTTCTTTATGCTAAATTAATGCATGTACAAATTAATTTGCTCTAGTCATTTTGACCCTAGAGAGCATTTTCGTTTTCCTGAAAATGCTAGTTAACGTTATCACATTGAACTAAAACATACTGACTTTCCTCACACAGGGTATAACAAGTTCCCAAATTATGGTTTTCCCAGTTAAAATGGATAGGAGTTCAAAAATTGCATATAAATCTCTCATTATGTTTTTATTGCCAAATATTTGATTACATTTCTTATCAACTCATTGATCTGAACTTTTTTTTTGAACACCTTTTGAGGTGTATAAGCATGATTGAAAAAAAACTCAATCAAAAACCGAGATGCATAAGCTCAAATCAGTGAGGCTTATGATTAGTCAGTTCCCAAAAGAATACAAAACTTGTGCTAATTGAAAGAAAAATAGTAGATTGAGTCCAATATTTGGTGATGATACTGGTCACACTTTAGTTTAGGGTCCAATTTTCACCATTAACTAAAACTTTGGCCTCAATAAAGTTCTAATTACTGCTTATTAATAGTTAGTAAGGTAGTTGTTAAATTAGTGGGTAGGATTAAGATGTAGAATATGATCACGCAGAATAAGGCTAATAAGTACTAATAAACAGCCAATATCCTAGTAATATGCATGTTAATATGCATTCTAATAAGCAACTAGTTAATAATTGGACCCTAAAAGCCAAAGTGTTACCATAATATAACATAATGAGAGATTTATAAGCAATTTAAAGGGCCAATCTAGACCATTCAGCCTAGCACAAGGGTTCATTTACAATTAACCATCTAGGTTGCATGTACAAAATACCACAGTATTGTACAATTATACTAGAATATATTGTGATTCAATGTACAGGACCTACAGCAACTTTCAGCTTAAACTTAATTAAAAACATAAAAAAGCAACGTAAAAAACACATGTACATGTTGATGTAGAGTTTAAAGAACTCATTGAATTTTATGTTGAAAAGATGTGCATTGCCATCTTGCTCTGACCAGATTTGATTTGAACGCACCTGACATTGTAATTACTAACCCAACTCATTAATAACTTCCCAACTCATAAATACAAACTTCCCTACAGGACTTGAATGCACCTTATGTTTCGTTGTTTTGAACTGTCCATTTCTGAGATAAGCATGAGTATAAAAGGGGAAAGTGTTATTCACTACAATACTTAACTTGCACAGAACGTGTCCATCCAAACTGTGATGTCAAACATGGTATGAGTCATCTGGCAACAATATGTTCAACAATACGTGCACTTTGCAGAGTTCTCTGTAAAGTGTGTGTGATGTGCTAATAGTTGACACACTGTATTAAGCAGCAGGAGCGCATGATTGAGTCTGACCAGGAGCATGAGAGCCACATTATTGACGGGGTCACGAGCCCTGACTCTCTCTTTCTTTCTGCAGCATCGCTCGAGCCCGAGCCGCCATGTTGAGTTCTTTATCAACTGAAGGCAGATCGTCCTTCTCATCTTTCTCATATAATAAGCAGAAAAGTGAAGACAGTCCAAAGGTACTCATCCACATTCAACTATTCAGTTACACTCCAATATTTCTGGATTCACATATATACTTCACAGGTTTGAACTGTGTGTTACAGTACACACTCACACACACACACACACACACACACATACACACACACACACACACACACACACACACACACACACACACACACACACACACACACACACACACACACACACACACTTGGCATTGACTTGGCGTTTTGCATTGACACAGTCCTGGTACCTGTTCTGGATCCTATCCAAATACAGGCAAAAATTACAAAAATATAGTTTTTAACATTGATAATTATAAGAAATTATTCTTGAGCAGCAAATCATCATATAAGGAATGATTTCTGAAGGATCATGTGACACTGAAGACTGGAGTAATGATGCTGAAAATTCAGCTTTGATCACAATTTTAAATTGTAATAATATTTCACAATATTACTGTTTGTACTGTATTTATAATTGAATGCAGCCTTGGTGAGTAAAAGAAACTTCTTTCAAAAACATTTTTTTTTCTTCTAAACTTTTGAAAAATACTTAATAATGTATTAATGAGGGCATTGCATAGACTTCCATTGATTTTTTATCAGATTAATGATATTTTTATGGCCTATCCGAAACACTACCTCTAAACCCCTCAAATCACAGAAACGTGCGAAACACTAGATTTAAATAAAAAACACTGATCTTTATTAGAGAACTGGATTGCTCATGATATCATAACAAGTGAAGCCACTGGATTGACCATATTGGTATTTCCTAGTAAGCTCATGCATTCTATTGAATTAATAGGAATTGATACGTTTTTAATGAGAAAATATTTGTACATCAAAAGTCTTCCTGTAGATTCTGTATTTGTTTAAAGGTGTCATCAACTGGCTTTTTTATTTTTTATACTGTTGTCTAAGGTCAACTAATGATGTTTGTGTGTTTTTTACATTCAAAAACATCATAAGTAATAGGCTATTTTCTACACTGGTTTTGAGGCTCTCTCTTTTGATGGGCGTGCCGCAATGAAGACTTGGAAGTAAACGCCTACGGCTAGGATTGGATAAGATTTGCATATTTAATGAGCTTCAGCTCCGCTGTCATATCTATGCCCCTGTCAGTTCAGTTCACATGAGGAAGAGATTATTTTGAAAGTGGCAACTGCAAAGATTCTCTCGATCACAGGGCTCATAAACGTCTTTATCAAGCAAACACAATGATTTATTTCTCATCCACCCGCGATTGATTGGAATATTATTACTGTATTACATGGCCTGCACAAAGGGTCGATATAAGTGCAAACCACACATACACACACATACAAACACACACGTGCGCAACCAGATCAAGAAAGGATTTCTGCCGGCGGGTGTACGCTTTGGTAGTCCATCTGGAAAACACACAGCTCCGGGACGACTATTACTACATACAGTGCCTTGCAAAAGTATTCGGCCCCCTTGAACTTTGCGACCTTTTGCCACATTTCAGGCTTCAAACATAAAGATATAAAACTGTAATTTTTTGTGAAGAATCAACAACAATTGGGGCACAATCATGAAGTGGAATGAAATTTATTGGTTATTTCAAACTTTTTTAACAAATCAAAAACAGAAAAATTGGGCGTGCAAAATGATTCGGCCCCCTTAAGTTGATACTTTGTAGCGCCACCTTTTCAAAAAACCAACGTCATTAGTTGACCTCAGACAACAGTATAAAATAATTTTAAAAAGCCAGTTCATGACCCCTTTAATATTTCCTCCATAATTGCATACATAAAGGAATATATTTTTGTGTTAGTTACCTGTGTTGGAAGCAGTAAACAATTTCATTATATGACTTATCCTTTCCGAAAATTTAATTAAATGAAATAAATAAATAACAATTCCTTTTCATAAATATATTGTAAAACCAATCCTGTGAGACTAATGGGCTGGTCACTGAATTTTTCGTTCCGTTGACTTCCATTCAAACGCATGCAAATGCCTCATCCCGGAAACACAAGCTCATGAAAAAGTTTGCATTTCGCTGCGATCCAAAATTCAAGCTTGGTGAACTCTGAGCTGCAAATTCACATCACGTGATGACGTGTGACCAGTAGAAGATCGATACGTCACTGTGTGACTTCTTAGTTGAATTCAAAAAAACTATATTTTTGCACAAAAAATTAGTAGATTGTATATTTTTGAACATTAATGTTATATGTTTAATTCATGTTTATAAAAAAGACGATTCAGAGAGCGATGTCATATCACGACCGCTGCCGTATCCGTCCAAATTTTGCATGCTTTAGTATGATCGCGGCTTAAGACGCTGCAAATTGGATGATTTGTAGCAAATCAATGATGCCTTCTGTTGGTAGGGAATAGTAAGATGGCAGCTCAAACACTTCCGGTGGCTTCGCCGCCTGCTGGCAGTTTAGAACGCAATGATCAATACAGTCATTTATATAGATCAGTGATAAAAACATGCTTTGGCTGATTTATAAGCATTTTTAACTAGTGAGGACCAGTAAAATGTACTCACTAGTTGGTCGTCATAATATTTCACTATATAAGTGAGAACATTTAGCCCTCACAGTGTAGCTGAACCCTTACACACACACACACACACACACACACACACACACACACACACACAGTGATTGTGTTCTGTCTGCCTCTCTCAGCAGAGCAGTGCATCAAGCTCGACGTCATATCACCTGCAGAGAGCGCTGCCGGGAGGAATCGTGCTGATGGAACTGGCTTTTCAAGTAAGACCTTCATCTGTCTGAGTCTCACGGCCTTCAGTGCAGATCAGGGCATAGAATCGCCCTCTTAGCACATCAGCTGAAAGCATATGCTGGGCTTTTCACAAGAACGCTGTGAAAGTCTCAGCGGACGACCAGGAAAGAGATGTTTAATGGAGTCTCGCTCTTATGCTATTTATGGTTATTAATATTTGAACACACAGAATCAACAGCAAGAAATCACCACGTCATCATCTGATCTTCAGTACTTCTTATATCTAACATCTCTTGTCTAACATAATTTTTTATATTAGAGCTGTCATAATGAATGTGTTAACATAAGCATTACATTTTTTAAATGTTATAATGGTTTTATTCAGTTCGGTATGAATTACTGATCTTAAATTCTGATTGAAATCTTGGTTTACCACCGAGTAAACACAGCAGATGACTTATGCACAAGTCAGTGGCATAAACACTTAAAGGTGCACTATGTAACATTTTTTCAGTAAAATATCAAAAAACCACCAGGCCAGTGTTATATCTTTTGTTCAGTTGAGTACTTACAATATCCAAAATGTTTCCAACTATTTGTAAATTGTAAGAAAATTCTTCATACTTCATACATTCTTCAGACCGGAGAAGAGGAAATGGCGGCGGCGACTGTTTGCCGTCATTATAAAAGTCCCGCTGCTCGTGAGGCGTATGTTGCGCTCATCTTATTAACAATCGCTCCAATGGCCTTGCTCAGCTCCACAACACTTGCCCCTGCTTCATACTAACGTTAATAATCACATTCATAAACATGATTTCTGCCAGAGTCCTATCCCGATTCTTTTCCACCGGCTGTGAGGTGAAGACCAAATGTCCCAAGAGTCTGAGCTCAAACTTGGCATCATTTTGAATAGGCATCCTCTAGCGGACAGAAAACTTACATAGTGCACCTTTAAGTCCATAAAGTGTGTAGGAAGTAGGTTTTATTATTGTTTTTTTTTTGTTTTTTTTTACTTTGTATCTCGAATATGACATTTAAGAAAAAAAAATCTGATCTTGATTTTATCCATCAATAATTTAGGTTGGTGAAAAGTCTTTCTATTTGACAGGTTGTTATAAGAGAGAGATAAATGGTATTTTTGTTCATTGGAATAATGTGCACAGGTGAATCGTGACCTGGTTGAATTAAGAAAGTAAATGGAGCCAAATTTGATTTATTTGGGCCTTAAGAATCACTCTGACAGTTCTTGAATATGGTAAAGAAAGCAGTGATGAATGTAGCTGGAGCTGATGCATAACTGTTCCTTTACTAACACATAATCTCATTCTGACTCTGTTTCAGGGCTGTTATTTCTGCGTGAAGCAGTTTGCATTAGAGTGCTCAAGGATTCCCATGGGTCAAACGGTTAATTCTCAGGTAATGGCATCAAGACAGTGCATGTAATGAGAAAGTGAGAGTAAACAAAGTATTTAAGAGTTCATATTGTATTTCTGTGCATCTGTTGTATGTGCCTGTCTGTAATGTCTGTGGATATTTAATATGAGCAACAAGCAGCAATCTCCTCCTTTGTTAGCAGAATTCACTGGTCAAATTTCTCTCTCTCTCTCTCTCTCTCTCTCTCTCTCTCTCTCTCTCTCTCTCTCTCTCTCTCTCTCTCTCTCTCTCTCTCTCTCTCTCTCTCTCTCTCTCTCTCTCTCTCTCTCTCTCTCTCTTTCTCTTTCTCTTTCTAATGCCGTATTTAATGTGTAGTGGGTCCAGGTTGGCTTTAAATGAGAAGTAATTAAGTGTAAATATTTGTAAATCTCCAGATGTTTCTCAGCAGGAGGGCTCTGATTTCTTCATCAGAGCCAGAAGCCCATAAGGTGTCTCCAATCACAGCTGCTCATATCCAGCAATTAAGTCATTAGCATGTTTGTTTGGTGGTTTGTAAGTGCAGATTCTTCAAACTGAGCTTGAGGGCAAACAGGAATAAAAGTCACAAGGAATCTGTAATGAAAATTCATCAACTTATATTTGTTCTATTAGAATCCACAGTTTTTGATTGCGTCAACAAACATACCCATCTGCCAATTTGGTGGGAACACAGTGCTATTATTTTTACTAAGGAATGAACAATCAAGCTGAGCTGTTAAATATTCCGCTATGTTAATATGTGTGACTTTTTGTTCACGGAGAACTAAATATATCCACTTATTGTAGAAGGATAAAATGGACGTTTTTATCTAGGCCACATAACGATCTAAATCACCATGCAAATCAGCAAGTCATTTTTAAGTCTTGAACTTGTTACAGCCATATTTAAAGGGATAGTTCAACCAAAAATGAAAATGTGATGTTTATCTGCTTACCCCCAGGGCATCCAAGATGTAGGTGTGTTTGTTTCTACAGTAAAAGACAAATGAAGATTTTTAACTCCAATCGTTACTCGTATAATGCATGTCAATGGGGTATAATTAGAGAATCTATGGGGTCTATAGCGGATAAGATAATGCTAGAAAATGTTAAAGGTGTCTAAGAACTAAGAATATTTTTTTTAAATCCACAGGGTATACTAGCATAGTATAAAATATATTATATTAACATTTACCTATTTCTAGATTAGTAAATGCCACTCAAGCATTAATCATTGTATTGTTCATAATACTTACATACTTACATAATACATAATACAACTAATGTTAACAAATTTAATCTGATAGTTTTCCATTGGATTAATTCAGTATCCTGTGTCACTTGCACATAAGTAACACATGTGGCAGTTCATATGACCATTCATAACAACATTTATATACTGAATATTATGATTATCATTTTAACCCTCTTCTTCTAAATTCATTATTAATATTTATTTTAAGGTATACTTTTACTACGAATACTGCTCCAGCCACTGTACTACTGAAGTTAAAATTTGAGGTGGAAATGGACATCAATTACTTTCTATGACATTTGTTGTTGGAATTGGGAACATAGGTAATAGATCAATAAATGTACGCATGGAAAACATATTTCCTTCATGTGTAAAGTAAATTTCCCTATTTTTGAAGCAATTAAAAATATGTACGCACAAAAACAACGAGGGAGCAACCTTGTTGAACTGCATAGATCATGAAGTAAGCAGTGTGTATTTAGTCAAATAAAAAAGTGAAAGGTCACACCTGCTTCTCATCTATAAAGTACTGCACACTCCTCATGCCTCATCATTTTTGATCATCTCAATGTCACTTCCTGTAACACCCTCATACATTAGCGTGTGACAGTCAGCTTGTGCATGTGTTCATTTTTGTGTAAATTGACTTCTAACCTTTCTGTGTGGCATGTTTCTCATCTGTCTCTGTGTGTGTTATCTTCTGTGTTTGTGTGTGTGTCACTGTTCTGCATATGGCGTGTGTGTGTGTGTGTGTATGTGTGTCTAGTCCCATCTCACTCTTTCTTTCCATCAGGGTTCACTTCTCAACAAACCTCCTAGCAAGCCGTTCCCCGAGGCGCCCACGGGCTCTGACTCTGCGGTATGTCTCTGCATCCTCGGGGCGGGCTCGTCTCCAACCAATCAGGCTTCAGTCTTTTCCTCAGACTCCTCCCCCATGTAGTGCCTGGCTCCTCCCCTTCGCACTGCGGCCTCAGTCTTGCCCATTTACTGAAAATCAGATGGTTCCTTTCCCTGTGTTTGCCTGTGTTCGTCAGAGATTTATCTTGCTGGAGGTTGCTGCAGGGGTTCCTCTTTAGCCGCAGATGAGGTTGTGTCTCTTTGCTGTATTTTAATGCCGATGCACATGAATGTGGCATCTTCTGGGAGGTCACAGGGTCATTCTTCTTCCAGCTCTGATAGGCCAATGTTCTCTTTCCTTTGCTCAATGATTATCTCTGATTTTCTTCTGCTCTTGTTGCATGTTGATTCGGATCTGCTTGTCTCCTTTTAAGGGAATCGTCAGCAGTAATTTGTGGGCTGTTCTTTATCAATCAACATATGATATACCGTGATTTTCGCAGCTGTTTCAAAATGAGGAAATCACGAGTGGAGCATTTCCCCTTTGTCATGCCGGCTTCCGCTTATTCTTAATGTGCCTGACATAAGTAAGATCTGTGTTGTGATAGCTAGGAAACAAAAGACATGAAGTTAAGATAAATGCTGTACGAAACCTATTTTACTTGCAAAATGTTGTGCATTTCTGAGTGTAAAAGATCTAGAAAAAAAATGTGGGAATTGACTGGATTTTGAAAAGTGGAATGGAGTCGAGTGGGTTTGAAATGGAAGATTGATACATTGTATTGACTGAAAAGTACAGAGATACATCTAATTATTAGGACGCACTTTATTTGGTAAAATTATTTTAGTGTCCTTGTTACATGTTACAAGTACTTACCATAGTAATAACAGTACATTATGCATTATTACATGCAACTAACCCTCAACCAACGCCTAATCATACCCTAACCCTATAGTAAGTGCATATTGTTAATTAATATTACTCAGTACTTAAATATAATAATTACACTGTAAAGTTAAGTCTAACCATTCATTTTAAGGTAAAATTGTTTCAGTGTATCACACATATGTGCTGTGTAATATTAATTAAAGTACATATACTTACATAGGGTAAATGTTTTTTTAGGTTTAGTTCCTTGTTATTATTAAAAATATATTATTCAATTACTTTTATTGATATAGTAAGTGCATGTAACTGTCACCTTAAAATAAGTTTTACCAATTTTTGCATTTTGATAAATAATGTGCACAGATCATTGGTAAGAATATAAAGTGTATGTTTGTTACAAAGTACACATTTTTTGTTGACTTTAGGGCCCTTTTAGAACTTAAGCAAGTGTTAATGGAAAAGTGATTTGGTGAGGTTACCAAGGAGTCAGAAAGTAGGAAAACTACAGAGTACACACAGTATGACCGGCAAAAGTAAGAAAGTAGAACAGTAAGAACTCTCTAAGTGATGCCAAAGTCCCTTTAAAGAGAGTTCACTCAACGGTCACTTCCGTAAGGCCTCAGGCAGCTGTTTCCAACCATTCAAGTACAGCTTCATCTCCTTGAATGGAGAGACACTAAAAATCTCCAGAAGTGCTTGTCAAAATTCTGTTCAAATCAGGAATAACATCTCACAATAGTGGTATGCTAAGCTCAAGTCACTCAAAGCATTCTCTGGCTCATCCAGCTAATGCAAATGTTCAAGAATAAACAAACAGGGGATTGGCTTTTTGAACCATAAGGCCTTCAGCTACTTTATTAAGTGAGGCGATGCCTCTATCAAAACTGATATTGGCTGTTGTACCTGTAGGGCAGGACTACAGCTGCTGTGTTTAGCGTTATGATTGCTCTCTTTCATATTTGTTCAAGCGGTCCATCTCCTCCACTTATGATGTTTCTGGTGACACATTACAGAGCTTGACCTGTGTGCCTTGTGGCATCTGGGAAAGCACCATAGTGTTCAATGCATTGTTTATGCAAGTCTTGTAAACGGCCTTATTTTTCTGCTTGCAGACATTTGGTTAACACGTGACTGTGATTATGCTTTAAGAGTATTTATGCAAACACAACAGACTGCAATCCTAGCAGACCATGCGCCACGTTTCCAAAAGCAGTTTCTCGCACCCTCGCATGACTGAGAGTAAAATGTACCGCCGATATTATCTTTTCTTAGCCTGTGGCAGAACTTTCAGTCAAATGGGCCACTGGCAGATTTCAAAATGTTGACGTGAAAAACGATTCTCGCACAGGCAATTGCGTGAGCCGCCATCTGCAAATGGCATGGCCACGACAGCATCAAATGAACAGGTTGTTTTTTTTTTTTTAATCCCCAACTCTTTGATTTGATCAGACCTATTTGCATTTGTCTCAGGGTAATGGTCAGGATGAAAGCGACAGCGGTAATAGCGCTTAGCCGTCGCCACCGCCTTCCCCACCCTCTCTGCTCACATTGTACTGTAATTACTCCCGCTCTCTCCCTCTGCAATCATTTGCATTTGCCACTAATGCTTTTGTAAGGACGGCTTTGATGTGAGATTTAATTAAATAGGATACAATTATTATGTCAATTGATATCAGATGCTTTTAAAAAGACTCTTGTAAAGGTTTGGTGGCAGGTGGGTGGTTAAAGGGAGGTTTTGCTCTTCACAAGTCAACTATGTCGAGTTGTAGACATGTTATGTCAGGTTTCATGTACGCTTGAGTGACTTTCATGAAACGTATCAAGAACATGTCGGATTCCAATTTCACCCCCAAATCAAAGGCCATTAAGATGTTGTGCATTGGGCCATGGGTTTCATGATAGCTACACTGTCTTAACCAGGAACGACACTAGAAGAAGTTTCCAGTGACAAGTCATTTGTGACACCGTCACAACAATTTATTTAAAGGATTTATTTTGGACATTTTAGTATTGCAATGTGAAACAAACATGTATAAATTATTGCTGTCAAAAACGCTTTTGATTAAATGTTTTCAGTTTAACACGTTAAAAATATAACGCAATAAACGCAGCATGTTTTTTCTGTCATCCTTTGACTAGCGTTACATTGATCACGTTCTTATTCACGCAAATGCTTTTAAACCATTCCAGCGCGACAAGACAAAAGAGAACGCGCCGTCTGTGAATGTAGCTACTCTGTCTCTGACACACACGACACACAGAAAGATGCACTAGCAGTATCGTGTGACAGAATCGAGTTCTCTTTCGCGCTTGACTGAACAATAACACAGAGTTATGCCAAAATGCCCATTTTGTCGAGTATTCTCATTAGAGCAGTCTTAAATGAGTTAAATCATGTATTTAAAGGTGTGAGAAAATGAGATCCGCTTTGTTTGGCAGCGGCAGATCTTAAAGTGACACCAGCCTAATAAACCAGTTGCTGTGATGTGTCAATAATGTTAATCAAAGAAAGGTAACAGAAAAAAATGTAGCTTTAGTAAGGATTCATCTTTATTTAATGTATTATTTATTTATGCAGGCCCTCTTTATTCAATTTCTGTATATGCCTGTTAGACAGGTAAGGCCACGGGTAAATGTGACATTTATTATATTGGGTTTACATGAAGATTTTTTTCCAAGTTCACTTAAATTAAAAGTTGTAATTTTTTTAAAGTCTAATAATATGTAGCTTTCAATTATACTGTAATGTTTAATATCTATAATTAATGTTTAAAAATCAGTAGCGGTATTAGTATCAGTAATACTGGCCATCATTCATAAAAAGATGCCATTAACAAATAAATGAGAACTAAGCTGATTTTGGACAGTAACTGTTAAATTATTACAATATACTCTTATACAATAAACTCTTGTTTTAATTGCGATTAATTACACACACAAAAAAAGTGTGATTTTAATTAGTTGATATTTTTAATACAATAACAGCACTAATGTAAATATTTGTGTTACAATTTTATGCAGATAAAATCCCCATATTACAGTAATGAGAATCGAATTAGTAATAACAGAACTTGGATGCATTACAGTGTAAAATCCGATCAATGGTCCTAATTTTTATGCTAAATATAATTTCATGTTTACCTTTTGATGTTGGGGTAAGACGTGACCTTTGGCCAGATTCACCCGATTTGACTTTTCAGTGAGGCTGGTTTCATTAGACCATCTGTAGGAGAAGCTCATTAGGTTTTGAGTTAGTACTGCTATCAGGATTTAGAGGCTATGTGATGATGTTCCTGCTCCTGCTTGCGGTCTTCCTCTGGGGAATCGGGTGCCTTTGATCCAAACGGTTTCTCGTGGATTGTGTGGAGTTCCTGCACCAGTGTGTTCTGCTTCTGAGTAACTCCATGCATGTGTGTTTTTGCTCCCAGCTGTCCATGCTGTTCACCGAGGAGTGCGATAAGGTCCGGGATTTGATGCACGTTCACTCGTTCAGCTACGACTTCCACCTGCGTGTGGTGCATCAGTACCTCGTGGGGTGTCACATGACCCTTCGACAGGGATACCAGCTCACTGGCTTTCTGGAGGATTTCATCGCCCATCACCCTGACATACCTAAGTTTGGACGCAACCATGTGTTCCAGGGTGAGTGCATAAACACATAGTCAAATGGCATATTCATTTTTGTGCTTTTCCTGTTTTTGCCAGTCATGCATAACATGCTCTTTATGTGTACTAGGGAGTTTCTCTGTATCAACGGGGATGATCACAGCACATCAGCTGTATAATTACATCACTGATCACGCTGTTACTTACGGGATGAAGCCCTTGCGCATGTCTAAGGCTGCAGTTACAACCGATAACAAAAAGGGGGCGCCGAGCACAGACCTGCATGAATATGCGCTGGTCGCTCTGTGGAACAGGTACTTTGTAAATTGTCCTTACTTATTGGAGAAAGTGATGCAGGATAAGGTCTATTTGTATATTCTAATGACTTTCTCTTTCAGCTCTGGCTCATTTAAAGACCTGGAGGGATTACGACACCACGACGACTTTGATGTGTCACTGCTGGTGTGTCATAATGCCGTCCCGTTTGAGGAGCAGTCTGAAGGAGAGAGACACCTGCTCAGGTGTGTACGGCATGAAACATGCGTGGAATAAAGTACTTTAAAAAAAGTTCTGGCCCTCTGAATATTTGGCCTTTGGGGAAAAAGAGCTGAGAACCATGTTATCTTCAGGAAATACACTGTATTTGAATGTTGTTTTAGTCCTTTGTCCAACTAAACTAAGAGACTAAAGGGGATCGCACACTGGACGCGAAGCTCGGCGCCGCGCAGCGCCACGTGGTCACGCCACAGTGTTCGACGCCTGTTCACAGCGACTCAAGAAGTTGTTTAAAATCCTGCCGTGCCACAGAGCGCCATTTCAAGGTTTTATATTAAATTTATATTTCCCTCAAATTGTCAATGTACATACTAATTTCACTGTGTGTTACAAGATACACCCATCGAGCAGCTCTTCTGTCAGAAGTCGATTCAAAATTGAGCTCACGCGTATATAATGTGCACGTCCGTTGTGAGATACCTGAGACACGCCGCTGAGTTTCGCCTCCGGTGTGCGACCCCCTTAAGAGAAAGCTAGAGCACATTAAGAGAAGTATACAGGGGCTAAACTTGTTATTTTGGATGGCAGTGAAGCTAATGTAGCATCTCAACTACCTTGAAGAACCAATTTTTGTGTGTACAGCAGTTAAAGCAAGCAACATGAAACACACATTTACAATATACAGTACAGGCCAAAAGTTTGGACACATTACTATTTGTAGTAATGTGTCCAAACACACTACTTCAGAATGATTTCTGAAGGATCATGTGACACTGAAGATTGGAGTAATGGAGTAAAATTCAAGTTTGAATCACAGAAATAAATGATAATTTAAAGTATAATAAATTGAAAACCAAATATTTTAAATTGTAATAATATATCACAATATTTGAAAAAAAAATCTGTATTTTTGATCAAATAAATGCAGGCTTGATGAGCAGAAGAAACTTCTTTCAAAAGCATTACAAATAGTAATGTGTCCAAACTTTTGGCCTGTAGTGTATATAACTTCTGTCATTTTGTCATTCTGTATGTGTATTTTGTATGTATTTTATGTGTGAAGCACAATAATCAGAGCAAAATAATAATAGCTGGGACTTTGGATGGAGTTTATCCATTTCCACTGGTATTTTTTTATAATATTATAAATAAATAACATAATAGTATTATCCATGACATTTCTATAAGTAATAATAATAATAATAGTATTATAATTTTACTGTAAACAATAAGAAAATATTATAAACAATGACATATTCTATGAATCAATATAAATAATAATAATAATAAATTAGTATAAACAATAAAGATTATAGTAATATTATTTATTATTATTAGGGCCGGGACTCGATTAAAAAAATTAATCTAATTAATTAGAGGCTTTGTGATTAATTAATCGAAATTAATCGCATTTTAATTGCATATAAATATTTGACCTGAGAACAATGAGAAGTAATTTTTCACATGTATTTTTAGTATACCATTGAATAATGACTGAATACATAAGCTTAATCAACAAAATATTGTTTATTTATTTCAGTCCAGCAGACCAGCCTAATGTTTGCCATTAAGTGTAGCAAAAGCATATTTGTGATATTTGAGGCTCGATGTGCTGCGGTGATACGCAAATTCCTTGTTGTACAGCTTGCTCACAACCATGCTCTTGTCGACGCTTCCATTCTTTCGTTTTTTAAAACAAAATTTCCCATCCACGGGGCCAAGCAAAGCAGTCTCATCAGCTTCTTCGTTCCATAGCTTCGTTCATGTTCACATGGTTTGTTGTTGTCGTGACTCCGCGCTAGTTGGTGTTCCAGTATAATTAGTCCGTCGAAACTCATTCATTGAAAAACGTTCCGCGGTGCAAAAATAAGTGTGGTACATTTTTTTTTTTTTTTTGCGTAATTAATTAACGCGTTAAAGTCACGTAATTAATTAATCTTAATCAACGCGTTAAAGTCCCGGCCCTAATTATTATTAGTAATAAATATTTTATGTAATATTATACATATTAACTTTTATATGACCATAAATAGTAGTAATAATATTTATTTTGCTTAACAATAGTAATTGGTATAAATATTAATAATTGGTAATATTAATAATATTAATGAATAATATTCATACAAAAAATGTGTAATAAATAAAATAATAAATAATATTAGATTAAATGTATTTATTTATTCTAGATAACATTAATTATTTATAAATAATGTGAATATTCTTCCCCAACTGCATGGTCTTGATTCTGTCAGCAGAAAAGAAATGTTGCTTTAGAATAATGTGCACTGTAGAAAAAAACAATCCCAAAAATATTTGTTTCTATTCTGACTTTTTTCATTTTGAATGGTTTCAGGCTACGTTTCTATGTGATCATGACCAGTCAAAGAGAGCTGTTTCCGCGTTTGACTGCAGACATGCGGCGATTTAAGAAGCTTCCTCAGATCCACCGCGACCCCAGCGACCTCAGTGGCCGTATCCATGGGGAGCGCCTGGAGGCTGGCAGCATAGGGACGCGAGACTCGGAACTGGACCTTTGGGAGGAGACCACCGTCCCCATCAGCCCTGCAGCCAGCCCTGAATCTGACCCCATAGAGAACCTCCTGCACGCGGGTCAGGCCGGGCTTGGAGACACCGACGACTCTCAAGGGCTCTTCTTCCTGTCTCCTCTCTTCCCCCTGCTCAATTCGGAGGTGATGTCTGCACGGCGGCAGATTCAGAGCAGCGTGGAGCAGGCCATGGGCCATTGCCGTAGGGATAACCTTTGGAGGAGACTCTTTCACGGAGAGCACTTGGCTCTGGATAAACTCAAACTCAGCAAGCTGGCCTTCGGTGAACTAGAAGAGCTACTGGACGCAGTGCAAAGCAGATCGGTCGCTGAGATTGACCCACAGCTGGTATGAAAAAACACACACCCTTCACCTCTGAGAGCATCTTTCACCCTCTTTGAGCTCCCATTTTATATTCCTTTCTCTTCATTCTCTAGCTGCCACTTTCCACAAATAGATACAAAATAAGGTCTGAATTGGGTCATTTTTTACTGAAAATATCACATTTGAACAGGTCATATAACCCTAGTCCCTGTTTGTGTGTATATTTTATTGTATTATTTTATTAATTATCTTTTTTCTAGAAATAAATATTAAATACATTTTTGATATATTTAGGTTGCAGATTTACCCTCAAGAAGGCCAAAATCTTGGTAGTTTTTGATAACAGATTTTCCATTAAGAAAGAAAATTGAATGCTTTGTTCTTAAAAATAAATAAAATAAACTGGTTAAACTGTCAACACAAGAATAGGTATTTAAAAAAAAAAAAACATGGAATGAAAATAATGAAATAAAATGATTTACATTTCTTTTCACATTCTGTAGAATATGCCCAATTATGTCACTTCCTGCATGTCACAATTTTAGGGATTTTTATTTATTTATTTTTGTGGGGTGGAGGGATGTAGTTGCACTCAAAATGTGGGACACTGCAAAACAACATATTTCTTGTGAAAAGATCAAAAATGTATTCTTAAACCATGTTCATGCAACAATATGATGTTTAAAATAACTTTGCATGTTGATTTTATGTTCAATCAAAAGAGGATTAGGAGTCTAGGACTCGCTGTTTGTGGAAAGTGCCTGCGCTCTCTCTTCCTTTGTACACTGTCTTTGGGAAACCTTTGCAGAGTAGCCTTTTTTTTTCTTCATTCCACGGTTTATTCAGGATGGTTTGATCAGCGACTGGCTCTGTGCAGTTTGTCTGATGGTTTCAGGTGGCTGACAACAAACATGCTAATGTGCCACTCCGTGGGGGAAACATGCACCCTACTCATCACCGCATCGCAATAAACATCAGCTAATTAGCACAGGAAATCAGCTCTTTAATATTACACTCCATTCCTTATTTACGGCAGAAATGATCCCTCCTGGACCAATATGCGCACAGATTCACACTCCGTATCGTGCGCCAACAGGGTGCTCGTTCGTGATTTGATTATACAGCAGTAAGCCACTGTACTGCCAACAGACATCACTGCGTTTGCTACAGCACAACTGTTTTTGACTGTAAAATATAATACATTCATTATTTAGTGAGTAAATGCGAACTATACACCATACAAAATATGTTTTTTTTATTTATTTCAGGATTCTTTTTAAGTTCAAAAGAACAGCATTTATTTCAAATAGAATCTTCTGTAACATTTTTTTGTCTTTGACAATGTTTAATTTGATGCATACTTGCTGAATAAACAATTAAACATATTATTTTCTTCCATCAGCAACAAAATCTTATTAACCCAAAACTTTTAAACAATAGTGTAAATAATACATTTGTATTAAGATTAAAATATACATTAATTATCCATTATTATTATTAATAATAATTATTAATTACATGTATACATTTATTTCTGTATGTATTCATTTTATTGGTAACCTTATTTTACAGTGTCCTTGTTACATGTTACATGTAGTAATAACCGTAAATTATGCATAATTGAATGCAACTAACCCTCAACCAACGCCTAATCATACCCTAACCCTATAGTAAGTGCATGTTGTTAATTAATGTTACTCAGTCCGCTTATATGACCATATTGACACTTTCACCTGAAGTCACCTCCTGGTCCTCCTTTCTGAGTTTTCTCCGGTTCGATTGACCTCCCCACCTCACTTCACCTCAGTACCCTGCACATCCACATATATCTAAACTCTGGGAGAATGAGATACAATGTTTTCTTCATACGTGACACAAGCTGTGATGTGGATGACTCGGTCTCATTCAAGCATCGTAGCCTCAGTTTCCCCCCGTCTCCCCAAACCTGCATATCAATGCAATTTGATTGCTCATCTATTCGCATGCCGCTCGCTTCTGTATTCCCTTCACGAGAGCAGAACCGCTTAGTCAATGTTACTGAGCTGAGCCGCTCTTGTGCCACGACTGCTAATGCTAATCGGAGTGCTTGGGATGATGTATACCGCTGTCAAACCGATACAGGCTCACAAAGGAAGTAGAGATGTACTCCTACTGTGATATCAGACCAGGAGAAAGTTGCTGCAAATTACATCTTTTTAAAAATGTACTGCCGCCCACAACCAGAATGTAAAAAACTGCCTTCCTGTGGTTTTGCTTACTTGAAGCGTCTGCAGCTATCACAGCCAGATCCTGTATGAAGTCTAATGTAAAAAATATTAATGGTTTGGGTGCACAGGCTGGTCTAATTTAAATGGAAATATTCTGGTCCAGTCTTTCAGGACCCTAAAGGATTTTCAAACAGAGTAATCTTTTTGCATAGATATAGCAAATCGCCTATTAAACATACATACAAGTGTATATATATATATATATATATATATATATATATATATATATATATATATATATATATATATATATATATATATATATATATATATATATATATATATACACACACATATATACCCATATATACACCGATCAGGCATAACATTGTGACCTATTCTTGTGTTGGTCCCCCTTTTGCTGCCAAAACAGCTCTGACCTGTGAAGGAATGGACTCCACAAGACCCCTGAAGGTGTGCTGCTGTATTTGGCACCAAGATGTTAGCAGCAGATCCTTTAAGTCCTGTAAGTTGCAAGGTGTGGGGCCTCCATGGATCTGACTTGTTTTTCATCACAGATGCTCGATTGGATTGAGATCTGGGGAATTTGTTGGCCAAGTAAACCCCTGAAACTAATTTTTGTGCTCGTCAAACCATACGCATTATCCTGCTGAAAGAGCCACAGCAATCAGGGAATACCATTCCATGAAAGGGTGTACATGGTCTGCGACAATGCTTTCTGTGGTGGACAGGGGTCAGCATGGACTCCCTGACTGGTTTGCGCCTATGCGGCCCCATACACAACAAACTGCGATGCTCTGTGTATTTTGACACCTTTCTATCAGAACCAGCATTAACTTCTTGATCAATCTGAGCTACAGTAGTTCATCTGTTTGATCGGACCACACGGGCCAGCCTTCACTCCCCATGTGCATCAGTGAGCCTTGACCCTGTCGCCGGTTCACTACTGTTCCTTCTTTGGAGCACTTTTGATAGAGACTGACCACTGAAGACTGGGAACAGCCCACAAGAGCTGCAGTTTTGGAAATGCTCTGACCCAGTCATCTATCCATCACTTGCTCAAATCCTTACACTTGCCCATTTTTCCTGTTTCTAACACATCAACTTTGTGGACAAAATGTTCACTTACGGTCTAATACATCCGACTCCCTAACATGTGCCATGATGAAGAGAGAATCAGTGTTATTCACTTCACCTGTCATTACTTTCATATTCATATTACTTTCAGTTTACATATTACAAAAGTGGTCTGTTTGCTAAATAAATGCAAAAAAAATGAATAATCCTTTATAAACCTTCCAAACCGTATGAGTTTTTTGTTGTTTGTGATTTTTAGGACTGTTTCCTGAATATGAGTCCGACCTGGTACCAGAGTCTCATCAAAGTTCTGCTGTCACGTTTCCCACAAAACTGCAGGCACTTTAAAGATGACAGTGGCATTCAGTACCTGGTAAGAGATACACAAACGTACCAAGGGCTAAGGCATTTAGGTCCAGATTTACAAAACAGGTCAAATTTAGCGTGAGAGGACAATCACGTAAAAGTGCTGATGGCAGTGGAAAGTTCTGTGCGTGACCTACTGAAGGCGTGCATATTAAAGAACACAGACACAGCCGGATCATTTCCATAATGAACCATGCAATCTACCAAGAGCAGTGCAAATTAGTGGTTATCTGGTTTAAGTGTTTTTATGCTTTTTTGGGCAGTAAATAATAGCATAATTACCAGTAAATTGACGAGCACAAACCTTAGCAAATCACCTTGCATGGTTAATTTAAATACTCTCCTCCCGTAACTATTGTGTCTGAAAGGGAAACGCCTATAAATGCATATGCAATAAGGTCAGCTGCAAAAATAACCCTGTACATGTCTTTTTAGCACAAATTTTAAACTTTAGTAAATCCTTTTAACACCAAAATACAGTTTGCATTGGTACAACCTGGAAGTAAATCCGGCCCTTTTACTTTTTGAATTCTTTTATTTTCATTAAAGCTGTTTGTATTTGATTAAAAAAACAATAACAAGGTAATATTATGAATATTATTACAATTTCAATAACTGTTTTCTATTTGAATATATTGTAAAATGTAATTTTCAGCACCATTACACCAGTCTTCAGTGTCACATGAAACTTCAGAAGCTCAGGCTGTACAGTCGTTCTGTGTGCCTGTGTGAGATGTTAGCAGCGATCATATTGGACATGTCATAGTAAGTTACAAGACAGGAAGTGCTCTTAAATCATTATTGTCCTGTAAGGACTATGGTTACTCAAAGCCAGTGAAACACGTGGTAAACTGTGGTACATTATGAGACCTCTAGTGCATGTGTTAGTTAATGTGAGCAAACACTCAGAGAACATGAGGAGAATTCAGCTGCTGATCATCATCAGATCCTCAAGTGTGTCAGATGGCAATTCATGCTTCATTCTGTAATTGGAGATGTTACGGGTTTATGTAGATTTCCTGAACCGATGACAACTCTCAAATGATCATTTCTCCCTCCATATAAACAGAAATGATGTTAACGCTGTTTCCTAATGACGCGCACCAGTCTACGTTAAATGGATTGTGAAGATCAGGGTTCAGTTTGAAAATAATAAAATATTGGTTGCCATGTTTAAACAGTTTGTTGTTTGAGCGTAAACTCTCTTTTCCAGGCTGTCCTGAACCAGAAGTTTACTGACTGTTTTGTGCTCGTCTTTCTGGACACACAGGCAGGAAAAACTGTGAGTTTTATGTATTTCAAGTGTTATGTTTTTATGTTAACTAGTTTATTCTTACCCACTTTTCTCCTAACACAATATCATCACCATTCTTTTTTTATTTTGTAATTGTAATTCTTGATTATCCTCATTATTTTGATTATATTACAGTGAAGTATTGTAATCTGTTTTTAATAATTATATAAATATTAAATAATTTAAAAGCAATACAACACATTATATTATGTATCATGTAAATATATTATGATGAATTAAAAAAGAGAAGTTATTTATACATTAATTTGTTTATTTGTAATAATTTGACCTGGGCGTGTTCATTCATTCATTGCACATGTCAAACAGATCCCAGTGTTTCACCCTCTGTTCTTCTGCTTCTAGAGTCTGAAGGTTGTCTTTAGGGAGCCGTTACCCGCACAGACCCAGCCGAGCAGCAGTCCTCCGCCGCAGCTGGTCTCCATGTACCACCATCTGGAGTCCGTCATCAACACCGCGTGCTACAACCTCTGGACGGGCCTGCTGTGAACATGTGCAAACCTCTGCGAGCGGCCTCGTGTGTTTCTCTCGCCGTCTGAAATCAGTTTGTGCTCAGATTGAGCCTCCCACATGCAGACTAAATGCATCTTGTATGTAATGAGTGCTGCGTCGGCCAAGTTGCATTACGCAATTAAATTGCCATCATTTTGCACAGGAAAACAGCTAAATGGGCCGCCCTGTTGATTTGAGTGCGGTAAACTTGGAGGGGTGTATAGTGGTGTGTGAGACTGCGCTGGTTTGCCAAAGCCATACTGTCCTTCTATAGTCTTAGTGTTCATTTGTGCTGTTATTCTTCATCTTCTCAGCTATTGATGGGAAACCGATGTCTCTGTAGCACATTAGATTGGGCTTACGTAAAGTCTGAAGTTTTCATTCATGCTCTTTGAGAACCACCTGTTTCTGCAATTTGGATAGTTTTTTGCCCCATAATGTATCACTTTCTGCAACATAATTTTTACTGCCATTTTATCATCCCAAAAGTGCCTTTATGCCTCTAATTTATCTTATGAAGTTGAAGGGAGCTAGTGCGTTATATTCACCTATCAAGAAGAATCTTGTGAAATAGTTGCATGGTCTTGTGCATTCATCATGCAGGGCGGCGTAACGATTATTCCTACTAACGAAATGGCACTAGATCGTGGGAAGCCTTTGACACGAAACCTTTGGAAACCAAATGTATCGGGATGATCTAACTCCCATAATGACAAAAACTGAAGAATAAAATGTGTTTACCGTTTTGTTTTCTTTAAGGACACTGGACATTTTTGAAAGCAAGATTTATTAAAAATTTTGAATGTTAATTAGCAATTCAAGTCTGAAACTGTTGTAATTTGTATATTATGTAAATAGAGGCGGGTTTGTAAGAAAAAAAAACGCTTGACAATAAATCTTAAATTAAAACATCTGAAGTGTTCATGTACAGTATTTCATAGCCATGCACAAATTAAATATGAATAAAATGATTGAAATTGGGAGTCCGTTTTAAGCCGTAGAAAAGTAGGGTCTTGGCATTTTAATACATGGTGCCCTTTTAGAAAATGCAGGAATTGGTCCTCATTTGTAACTGCTCCAGTATCTTGTGAACCAATCCAGACCCGCTTCTGTGGAACCTAGAGAATCAAATTTACAAATTTTAATTCCTAAGAATCAAATTTCACTCTATACTCTTTGCAACGTAAGTTCAACCCAAGTTATTGAATAGCATATTGTAACATTTTGAATCCCAGTGGCTGCAAGTGGGATATGAATGTAAGTTCAGGACCCACAAAAGTGTCACATCAGTTTTCTTTTTGGTTAACCGTGTCCGTGTACAGTTTAGGGTTAGTTCACCCAAAAATTACAATTGTCTCATTGATTACACACCCTTATGTCAGTCCAAACCCTTAAGAATTATGTTCATTTTTGGAACACAAATGTAATATTAAAGCGTCTTTCAAAAGGTTCATACCATTTAACCTAATCGTTTAAGATCTTTTGTGCAACATTTTTTAATTGAAATGAATTCATAATAAAAAGCTCTTAAACTATGAGCTTTCCTTCACTCACCCTGAGGTTTGTATTCACAGCCGATGTAATCCTGATAGTCCAGCTCCTCCAGCAGTTTAAAGAGGTACGAGAAACTGAGCTCTCCATCACTGTCCGGCTCATGGCGGTCAGGAACCTGAGCGATCTGGATGTGACCTGCGCTGCGACAGATGTAAAGCCGTGAGGTGATAGACAGATCTTCCTCTGCAATGCACGGCTGTTTCTGGCCTGATGTATCATTAACTAAAACCATAAAAAATTCTTGAAATAAACTAAAACTTAAAAATAACTAACACAAAAAGTTTACTAACAGTTTAACTAAAATTAAACTGAAAATAGAACGCATAAAAATAGTCTCTAACTCAAAATATAAACCAAAAGTGTAAATAACCAAATGATTGATTGATGATCTATGACTGGATCATTATTTTAGTAATTATTATGTTTCTCATGTTATATGTTTGGCAACAGTTCTTCCAATCCTAATTGATGGAGTGTGTAGCTTTTCATTTCTTTAACAACCATGTAGGAAGACACATCATGGCCATATTCCAGGATGACAATGTCAAAATTCATCAGGCAAAAAATGTATGCACTTCTTGATGGAAATAACATCACAACATTTATTTCCATCAAGAGGTGTATCGATGTTTGGTCTAGATCTGGTATTGGCAATGCACGAGTCCAGCTCTCTGTAAAGTCTCTTCCAGTACATCCCAAAGACTTTCAATAAATTTAAGGTCTGGAAATATGAAATCACTCTCATCATAATCATTATCATCACTTCATGATGAATCTTGACATTGTCATCCTGGAATACGGTCATGATGTGTCTTCCTACATGGCTGTTAAAGAAATGAAAAGCTACACACTCCATCAATTAGGGTTAGAAGACCTGTGTAACGTTACATGAGAAACATTATCACTATAATAATGATCCAATCGTTGACTCTTAAGCATTTGCACATTTGAATCCAAAAAGCAGGCAGTGTGTAACGGTATTTTATTAATGATGCTTAAATAACAACGATGTAGAAATGATTGACACTAGATGATTCATAAGACTGCCCGATTCCTGTAACTTTCTAGACTGGATATTTTTGTTTCTTTAGAGAAAAAAACAGGAATATCTGTCAGCAAAAGGGTTAGTTCACCCAAAAATGAATATTTTGTCAAGTTGTTCCAAACCTGTATGAGTTTCTTTCTTCTGTTGAACACAAAGAAGATATTTAAAAAAAATGTTGATAAACTTGATAATAAAGCAGTTGATGGTTGCTATTGACTTCCATAGTAGGACAAAATACTATGCAAGTCAGGGGCTACAGTCGACTGTCTGGTTATCAACATTTTTCAAAATATCTTCTTTCGTGTTCAACAGAAGAAACTGTCTCATAGGTTTGGAACAACTTAAGGGTTAATGATGTTTTTGTGTGAACTATCCTTTTAAGAGTCAAGATAAGTTCTAATTTCATGCAGTCCCACATTTACCTGTCATTGGTAAGTATTTGCGTATATTTTGTGTTAAGTTGCCATCCATGATCTGCCAGTGGTAGATGTCCTGCAAAAGGAGAGAGTGACAGTGTAATCTGAAGTCATGCATCTGCTTCTAACTGGTGTTGTTCTAGATTGCGGTTGATCATCTTCGCTGTGGGTTTTATGTTGCCTCAGACGGAGCTGAGCTGGCGACGGAGGGCCGTTCAGAAACGCACTCAAGTCCTTCCTACGCCGTCTGGAAACAAACACGGCAGCTGCCTAATGCACCGGCGTCCCTCGACAAACTCCCCTCATATGATTTATTCAGCGCAGGATTCAACGAGCGCTGCAAGTGATTTTATTATTCTGGAAAGGACAGCATGTGCAGTGCAGCCGCTCCGTTATAAGAGAAGTGAAAATGACTTCATATGATGCTAATTTCTCACTGCTGCTACAAAGAACACAAATTAAGGTAACGTGTGGAACACAACGGGTTGAAAGAGCAGATAACTACATTCTATCAGAAAACGTGAGTGGTTTCACTATGAGGTTGCAGAGTTGTTGTTGTTGTTTTTTTGTTTTTTTAGTTACTTTTATTTTACCAGGAAGTCTCATTGAGATTAAAATCTCTTTTAAAAGAGAGACATGGCCAAGATAACAGCCATACAGTTGACAACATGTTAAAATGCAACAAATATAAAATAAAAAGAAATATTAGAACATAGTATCCTCACAGCAAAACCAATCACATGCCTTCATTACCACTGTCTTTATGAGGCCTTTAAATTCACCAATAGACACCAATTTGTTTTTAATTATTCCATGCGAAGGGTTCTTAATAGGAAAATCCTGTTTTCCCCAGTATTGGTGGATTGCAATGTGGGATTTTATGGAAGCTTGTTTCCACCACATGTCATACTTTTTTTTTATCTTACACGAATGACTTTTAGGTTTAAGGAGACATTTACACGACACCACTACCAACTGAAATAACTTTGGCAACACTTTATTGTAAGGTGACGTAGTTACATTGTACTTACACATAAGTACTGAGTAATATTAATTAGGGTGTACCCACTGGAGAGTTATGATTAGGGTTTAGTTTAGTTACTTGTAATTATGCATCATTTACTGTTATTACTATAGTACGTACATGTGTCACACTTCAGATTAGGGTGCAGTTCTCACTATTAACTAAATATTAACTATGACTTTTGCTTTAATAAATTCCTCACTACTGCTTATTAAAAGTTAGTACAGTAGTTGTTACGTTTCGGTATTGGGGAGGATTAAGGAATGTAGAATATGATCATGCAGAAAAGCTTAACTCCAAGTCTTCCAGAGTCGCGGTCAAAGCTGATTCGAAAGACCGCCGTTCGCCAGTTTCTGTGTTTACTAGAAGAATGCAAACGCAACTCGGCCGTCATTATGTTAAGCCTCGTACACCGACTCTGTACACGATAACAACATGTTAGTCAATGCCATCCTGTCTCATTCAACATGTTGTCACTTCTTCTTGAGTCTCTCCATCATTGTCTGACTTAGGTTTGAACATAAAAGGCTGAACAGTTTCAGACATTTTCTGTGCATGTCTGCGTGAGTTAACCGGAGCTGCTAACATGAGCTCTTGAAGCTCTGCCCTCTTCCTGAAAGGGGGTCCCCAGCTAATTTGCATTTAAAGAGACACAAGTGCCCATTTGAATATGCTATAAAAAATATCTGTGGGGTATTTTGAGCTAAAGCTTCACATACACACTCTGGGGACATCAGAGACTTATTTTACATCTTATAAAAAAGGGCATTATAGGACCTCTTTAAAATAAAGTGTTACCAAACATTTCCATGCATTTTGGCTGTTTGTTTACATGATAACTGTACTGGAGCCTGAATACACAAACCTTTGAAAATGATACCATTATCATCTTTATATACTACATATAAACTACAAAAATGAGAATTTATGAAAACAGTGAAGTGTCATTGCTATCTACTGGCCTGGCAGCAGAATAAAGGGATTTCACGGATGCATGTGAACAGGGATTGTGTTGACAACGTTGTCATCTGTATGTGTAAAATGCTGTAAACGTACTCTAAATCTTTTTTTTATATCAAAATCTATTAATTTAGAGTTTATCACTAACCTCTGAAGTGTGAGATATAAACTCAAAGTTATCAGAATGGTTTTATTCTGTGGTGGATGCAAGCTTCCATAGTTGCTATATATATATATATATATATATATATATATATATATATATATATATATATATATATAAAAAATGCTGTTTCTGAAGCAAAACCAAGAAATGTGAATGAATTGTGGAATGTTGTTAAAGAATCATGGGGTGGAATAACAGCTGAGAGGTGCCACAAGTTGGTTGACTCCATGCCACACAGATGTCAAGCAGTTTTAAAAAACTGTGGTCAACTAAACAACTAAATATTAGTTTAGTGATTCACAGGATTGCTAAATCCCAGAAAAAAAAAATGTTTGTACAAAATAGTTTTGAGTTTGTACAGTCAAAGAAAAACTGCAATTTTTTTGAACACACCCCTTTCAACTAATTGCCCAATTGCACAGCCTTAAGAGCGTGCATATCATGAATGCTGGGTCTTGTTTGTTTTCTGAGAATCTACTGAACCTACTGGTAACTTGTTTGCCACGTAGCAATAAAAAATATAATAAAAACCTTGATTATTCTGGTTAGTCACATTGTACTGCTATTATTTTGAACAAGACTGTATATGTTCAAATTAATATGAATAGATAACACTAAACTTCAACATTTAGAATCACCTTCGCTTGTTTTCATGTAAAAAAAAAAAAAAAAAAAAGAGACAAAAATGTCTAAATTAATTTACGATTGCAAAAGCTCTACGAATTAAATAATGCAAGTGTAATGCTCGTCACGATCACAGATTAAATAATGTGAGTGAATAAGTACATTTACATGGACGTTCTTAACCCGATTATCCTTAAGAATAAACCGATCGTCAGAGATGGATTTTTGCCCATTACACCAATTTCACTTGGCATGTAAACACTCTAACCCGCGTCCTGTCAGCTTATTGAAAACCTGCGATCTGTCAGTATTTGAAATGTGACATGAAATCATCCTTATACGGCAGATTTGAGCGCATCCAGCCACAGCGAGTGTTTTTCGGTAGGGGAGGAGAAATATATTGACGTTCTCATTTCGTGGTACATTTAGAAACATCAAATACGAGAGTAGAATGAAGAAAAATATATTTTTAAATACTAGGGAGTTATTTTCAATATATTTTTTTAATGCTTTATTTAACATAACTCGCATAATGAACAGAGAAAACCCGCAGGGTTACGTTTGACGCGGTCTGATGAAGACGAGAATTAAACCCCTCATGATGATGATGATGATGAGCAGGAACCCATTCAGACTCTCTTAGTTTTGACATTTATTTTGTGCTTTTGTTCCCATTGTTTCTGTATTCTGTCTTCCTATGTTTAGCTGCTGTTTCCTTTGTTCCGTTGCCTACCTTGTTAGTTTCAATGGTTACCGTGATTAGTTCACACTTGTTGTTCATTAGCCCTTGTTTCCCTTGTCTTTACCTCCCTGTGTGAAGCTGTTGCGGTTTCCTGGTCCCTGTCTGGTTTTTGCTCCTATGTGTACTTTTTTTTGAATAAACATTTTTTGCATTTGGAAAAAACAAAGGATGGCAAAAGCTGCATGAATGATGACAAAATAAAAAGCTTGACTATAATGCTGTGCAGAAAGTGGATTCCGCTCACCATCTGCATCCTGATGCTGGGATGACTGACTCTCTGTAGAATCACAGCAGCTACGGGACGTGGTGATCAAGACAAAAAAAAACATATGCGTAAATAATCCGGAAACAAATTCACAATCATCCATGAAGAAAAAACGTAAAGCCTCCTTACCTTGGTGTGGGGAGTGGAGGAAATATTGTGGATCTGTTATTCTGGTGTTGATTGGCTCAATCAGTCCAAGAATGCCTTCCTGTACAGCAAAGAACAACACAAAATAAAGAGCCACAGTTAATATTTTAAAATGTAATATTCCTGTGATCAAAGCTGAATTTTCAGCATCATTACTCCAGTCTTCAGTGGAGTAATTTTTAATTTATAAAATGAATTCAATAATCTAATGATGCTTCAGAAATCATTCTGATATGATGATTTGCTGCCCAAGATACATTAACAATTATTATCAGTTTGAAACAGCTGTGTCGTTTCATATTTTTTCAAACGAAAGGTAAGACATTATAAATGTCTTACCTTATCACTTTTGATCAATTCAATGTGTCCTTCCTGAATAAAAGTATTAATTTCTTCTTCTTTTTTTAATTCTTAACTTTTAAACGGTAGTGTACATCAAAGTGCATTTCAATATGTTTATATTGTGCACATATGCATGTTTTAGTATAGTCTCGATTTGACTTGAGAAATTTTTTTTTGTCATTGCATAAATGAGCATACATTTATTAACTTATATTTTAATTAATTATTAGTGATTACTGATCAAATCAGAAGTCTTAGCTTAGGCTTTTGTATTTTTTGCTTTTACAAACCCGATTCCAAAAAAGTTGGGACTGTACAAATTGTGAATAAAAAAGAAATGCAATAATTTACAAATCTCATAAACTTATAGTTTATTCACAATAGAATACAGATAACATATCAAATGTTTAAAGTGAGACATTTTGAAATGTCATGCCAAATATTGGCTCATTTTGGATTTCATGAGAGCTACACATTCCAAAAAAGTTTGGACAGGTAGCAAGAGGCCGGAAAAGTTAAATGTACATATGAGGTACAGTTGGAGGACCAATTTGCAACTTATTAGGTCAACTGGCAAAATAATTGGGTATAAAAAGAGCGTCTCAGAGTGGCAGTGTCTTTTAGAAGTCAAGATGGGCAGAGGATCACCAATTCCCCCAATGTTGTGGCGAAAAATACTGGAGCAATATCAGAAAGGAGTTGCAAAGAGTTTGAAGTTCTCATCATCTACAGTGCATAATATCATCCAAAGATTTAGAGAATCTGGAACAATCTCTGTGTGTAAGGGTCAAGGGTGGAAAACCATACTGGGTGTCCGTGATCTTCAGGCCCTTAGACGGCACTGCATCAGATACAGGAATACTACTGTAATAGAAATCACAACATAGGCTCAGGAATACTTCCAGAAAACGGTGAACACAATCCACCGCGCCGTTGCCGGCTAAAACTCTATAGGTCAAAAAAGAAGCCATATCTAAACATGATCCAGAAGCGCAGGTGTTTTCTCTGGGCCAATGCTCATTTAAAATGGTCTGTGGCAAAGTTTAAAACTGTTGTGTGGTTAGACGAATCAAAATTTGAAGTTCTTTTTGGAAAACTGGGACGCCATGTCATCTGGACTAAAGAGGACAAGGACAACTCAAGTTGTTATCAGTGCTCAGTTCAGAAGCAGCATCTCTGATGGTATGGGGACGCATGAGTGTGTGTGGCATGAGCAGCTTACACATCTGGAAAGGCACATCAATGCTGAAAGGTATATCTAAGTTCTAGAACATATGCTCTCATCCAGGTGTCGTCTCTTTCAGGAAAGACCTTGAATTTTCCAACATGACAACGCCAGACCCCATACTGCATCAATTAACAGATCATGACTGCGTAGAGAAAGGATCCGTGTACTGAAATGGCAATCCTGCAGTCCAGATCTTTTACCCATAGAAAACATGTGGTGCATCATAAAGAGGAAGATGCGACAAAGAAGACCTAAGACAGTTGATCAACTAGAAGCTTGTATTAGACAAGAATGGGGCAACATTCCTATTCCTAAACTTGAGCAACTCGTCTCCTCAGTCCCCAGACGTTTGCAGACTGTTATAAAAAGAAGAGGGGATTCCACACAGTGGTAAACATGGCCTTGTCCCAACTTTTTTGAGATGCCATGAAATTTAAAATCAACTTATTTTTTCCTTAAAATTATAAGTTTTCTCAGTTCAAGCATTTGATATGGCATCTATGTTGTATTGTGAATAAAATATTGAAATTTGAAACTTCCATATCATTGCATTCTGTTTTTAGTCACAATTTGTACAGTGTCAAAACTTTTTTGTAATCGGATTTGTACAAGTTACTATAATTGATAACTTGAAAATGTAAAATAAATTAGTCTACTATATCAAAATACTAAAGCCCAAACCACTGTTGTCATTTGAAATGTGGAGGCCTTTCAAGAAACCCTCACAGAAAATCTCCTGAACTTCTACATATGAACACACTGTAGGTGTTTCTCAATGTCAAGGATGCTTCCTTGGAAGGACGGATCCTTCCAAGTCACTTCCTTCAGAGGCTAGGCGAGGCTCCTCTTTAGCATTCGGAGAACACGTAAATGGAACAGGCTAGCAAGTGCACGTCATTGCGTCATTACGTCAGTGAAAAGGTCTGTTGGCCGTCAATAACGTTATGTGTAACATTATTTGTATTTTTTTATATATCAATACAGTAGTAATTTGTACCGGCATTTAAACGTTAAACTTTACTTATATTTACTACGGTTATAACAAATGTTTGGTAACGTAAATAAAAGCATTGTGGCAAGCAGCGAGGTGAGGGACCGTGAAAGCAAGCCGGTGGAGTGATAATGAGCGGCAGCTGATCGCCACACCGTTCTCGGCTCACGGCAGTGACGGGAGTATAATTGGAGGAGCGGGGAAGACGAGAGAGGACTAGGCCTGGACTTTATGTTATGGTTTGTTAATGTTTTATTATGTGTGTGCTGGCAGTCGCCCGTGAGGGGGCTATTATAAAGTTGTTGAACGTTTGCCGGTTCCCGCCTCCTTCCTTCCCATCTACAAACTCCGATACAAGCATATTTGCCCCGTTCACGCTCCGAGTCCGACTCCGGGAACGTCTGATAGCAAAGCTGCGCGCATAGTATTGTGGGTGATTTGAGAACGCGAAGTGCGCGAAGGCTACTCATATGCATCCTTTCCTGTATATGACATATTTTTCGAACGAAGGACTCAGTCCTTGGTTGAATTCCGAGGATCCTCGACATTGGAACAGTCCTTCGTCGGATGTCGATGACGTGGCATCCTTAGAATTCTGGCTTCCGAGGATCCTTCCTTGACATTGAGAAACGCCTTCTGGCCCTGATGCTGTAATGGGGGCGGAGGTCACCTTTGAGAGGACACCTGCAGCATGTTTAAGGTTCTGCACAAAGGTGTCCTCCATCTCCATGGCAACGGCAGAGCGCTCTGCCCCCGCAGGCACCCTCCCAGCCATCAAGTGGATCCTGGACAGAAACATTAGCATGAGTTACTCTCAGCAGAGGTAAAACATCCTCAGCTGATCACCTACTGCGTACGTCTCATGATCGCCTGCACATCGCAGCTGATCGAGAAAACAAGGTTCCTGTGGAGGATGTGAATGTGTGAGATAAGACATTTAGACGTGGGGCAGCGGCGCACAGACACAAGCCTCCGGGGAGATAATTTCAGCAGATCTGAAACTATTTTAGTGCGTTACAGCGTGAACCTTCATGTCTAGACGCTTAAGTTCTGTTTTCCAGTCTCTCAGCTTCCGTACGCATTGAGCGGGAGGCTTGTTTTATGCTTTACATAATATGAAGGGAACTTTGAAAGATCCACTGTGAATATAAATCAGGCCATTGAAACGATGCATCCCTGTTATAGTTATATTATGCATTTTGTGTCCAAACCAGACAGCAAGCGACAAGCAATAAAAGGGATCTCTTCCATGTAAATCCAACACTCATTTTGTTCATTGTCTGTATTGGTTTGTATTTCTGTCAGGAGAAATCAAGTCCCCACAGATTAAATGGCTGATCAAAAGTGCACACTAATACATTAATAATACATCTCGTAATATAATGTAGAATGTAAATAATACAGAAAAACATACTATAAACCATGACATACCTAAAACAATTAATTTATTAGATGACCTGTTAATAATAATAGAAAAAAGACACAAATAATAATACAAACATATTACACAGTATTATAATAACTGAAAGGGGTAAGTTTAAATGTGTGGTGTATAAGCTAAGATAGCAGGCTAATCAGGTAGATATATGCTATGCTCATAGGTAAGCTAACTAAAAACAGTAAGAATGAAAAATGCTTGATTCCACACCCTATACGAGTTATACTAGTATATGAACCATAGACATTAATGGTCATTATAACGCATTTTAAACTATATAAATCTTAACATGTTTTTGCAGGAGTTAAAATTACTACCCGTTAAAAGTACGTTGAACCAATGTAATCTATCGGGATACTGAACGAGGCCTGATTCCCAGTGGGACACCTCATTTAGTTTTTATTTAAAGGCACAGTATGTAAGTTTCACCACTCGCTGTCGCTTATTCAAAATAAAGGGGTAGCTTGATGACGTCATGAATGAGTGTGGAATCATGGGAGTTGTAGTCATGACTCTTCACCTCCACAGCCGATGGAGAGGAATCTGACGCACTCATGTTTATGAATGAGCGAATGTATTGAAGTTTTAATAATGTTATGATGGTATAAAGCAGGGAGTCCTTGAGAGCGAATGCTAATGAGAGAGACATGCGGCAAACACCGGTCTCTGAGCTTTTATTATACTTAGGCTGCAGTCGCTGCTTCCGCTCTTTTCGTCGTGTATGTGGGGTAACACAGCGCTGTTTTACGCGGTTAAAACAATCATACTCAATATATCTGAGTGTGCTGAAAGGTATAACGTTACTCTGTGCATGCACTTTGCAGTAATCTAGATCCATATTAGAATATCATATTAATAAAAACAAGATGACTTAAAGCCCCACTTGGCTACTTTTGCTCTCGGGGTCCCCCTACAGTTTGGAAAAAATAATGTCCTCAACTACTGTCGTAAGAGCTGTCCTCCTACAACAGGGGATGCCATCGCGCGTGCATTTGTTGACATGACAACCCTGATAGCCCTGAACTAGTGATGCGCGGTTCGTCTCATAACCCGCGGACCCCGTATGTCTATTTAATGGTCGCGGGTGCGCGGCGTGTTGTAAAAATATATACAGTGGTGCGGGCCAAATAACTTCATAAAAGCGTCCCGCGGGTCGGTGCAGCACTAACAGTTGCCCTGAACAGTTCTTCTGGCGTCGCGTGTGAAATGTCTTCATCCCAGGTAACGTTACAGTCAGTGGCATATGTTTCAGCATGTCATATGAATATAATTTCATGGGTTTTATTTTTTCAAACGCCAAATAATCACGATGCTCATGTTTACAAGCCAGCGTCATTATAGTAGTCTATTGGTTAGCGTTTTACAGAATCTATATGATACTTCAGTTCAATGTTTGAGTGGTCGGTAATCACCATAACAAGCAGGACCGCATCGGTCGGGCACGCCTCCTTCAGCTCACGCCGACGAGCAAACCCTGGTCACATGTTGATCCTCGTCCTGCCTTTAATCCCATCATTTTTTCATTTCCTCTTATTGCTTTCCTCCAACAAAACCTTTTCTTTCTTATTTGTCTCTGCTGCTTCGGACATGACTATATTATCCGACGAACAAAGTTGGGCTCGCACGTCCGAATGTAAGGAAGTGTGTGTGTTGGTGGAAGTGACGTATATGCCGTAAAGCAGTCGAATTTTGTAGTTCTTTTCTTTTTCTCGGGTTACTACCCGAAACCCGAAGTTTAAAAGTACGATTAAAAACGATACAGACCCCATCAGGCTATGGCAGACGTGTCATTCAACCTATTGTAAGTCGATGAATCATCACAAGAGTCTTAAAAAATATATTATGAAGGTTGAAAAGTTACCTAGTGCTGCTTTAATGACTGTTGCTAAATGACAACTTAAACCAAATGTACTGGAAAAATTACCAGTTGAACATACAGTCTGTGTGCAAACTACCTAAAATGACAGAAAACATCTTTAAGGGAAATCTGTTTGAAGTGTAATTGGATTTTTTTTTTTTTTTTATCATCCCGGTAGCCTTCTACTGGACTAAAATCCTGCTCTTTGTGCATATGAAACATCAGCACAGTGGGAGACTCCCACCAGTACCTTCTGCAGTCCAGTGCTTTGGCGAACCGCACCGCCAGATCCAAACCTTGCCTGAATTCCTGCTCTCTCCCAGGGACAGCACCCAATCCCAAATCTCCTGCATTTAAATCCCCTGGAGGACAAAACGACACAACAAAGAACACATCAGATCCATCATGACATTACCGGCCATGACATTATCAAGGAGATTTGAAATGCCAAGCTTTCTGTCAGCATTGGGAACTTCCTCAGAAAGGTTTGCAGAACATCACTTTGCAATATCTTCTAACTTTTCTGTTTGACTGTATTTATGAATTCATTTTGATTCTTGGACAAAAAGCCCTTTTTGTATGTCTTTGTGTATGTCACTTCGATGCACAAAATAGTGGAGGATATTTAAGTTAAAATCTGATGGATAGCTGACGTAAAACAGAAATGAATGAGAACTGAATTTCAATAGTGTTAATGGTGATTTGGTGTGGTGCAACAAGTCTTACATCAGAGCAGAATTGCATCAGATCAGTGTAACCGGTTCATGCTTCCCCCGTGAGTTGAGAAAGGTCGGATCTATTCCATTAAGCAGTTCTATCTGCATATGGAGCACCATTATATCTGTGACCAATGAACTCAAAGTTATTCTATTCCTGTCTGTGATAAACACCCTCAGAGACCTTTAACTGAGCTGAACACGCTCTATCTATCTATCTACCTATCTATCTACCTATCTATCTATCTAGTTATTTTTTTTATTTTTTTACTAGTGGGTGTAGGACACTATTGTTCATTTGTAAGTGAGAATAGCAAAATAAAGTATCTATCTGACTGACTGCTTGTCTGTACATTTACACCTGCCTGTCATCCACTTTAAATGCTTGTTTGTCTTACCCGGTGGTGTGTTTATGAGCGCAAATTCGAGTCCAGTTTCGTCCTTCACGGCTTTTAACTCTTTCAGGTCAGCTGTGTAGATCCACGCCGCCTCGACCGCTCGGAATCCCGCGCGCGCCGCGGCCCGCATCCTCTGCGTGAACTCCGGCATTTCCGTGAAGAGCCATGAAATATTGGCACAAAACTTCAACGGGGCCATTGAAACGTCTGCAGCAGGACAAACACACACGGCTGCTTTGGAGACAGACTAACCGAATGATCAAGGTCCAGCGCTTATTGATCAGCCGCTCTCTGAACACGTGCTCAGTGTTTACATCCTCATCGCTCAGCTGACAGCACACGTGTCTCTGCGCGCATGCGCACAGACGCCTATGCTGCCTCAAAGTTTACCCAATTTTTATTTAATATTACACATAATTTCATATAGTTCATGTTTAACAACAATGTATGTTATGTATTATTATAAATATTACTAATAATTATGTTCTTATAATTATTAAGGTTGGTGACTGGTGCTAGTTGTCACACTTTTACTCATTTCTTATGGCTGTTGTCACATTATGCATTAAACAACCTATTAGAGACATTTTTCGCAACAAAAAAAGGGGGCTGTCAGAAAAAAACAAGTATATGTTGCATTTGTACATTTAGTCTTTGACTTAACTTACAAAATGTTCACATAGTAACATCTTTGTCCTTTATCTTGTACAGTAGCTTCAGCAATATTGCTGTGTCTTTAAAAGTCATTACGTTTGAATTTCAAGGCTGACAGAGATGAAATGTGTTCACAGAATCACTTGAATGCGAGATACAGAAAGAAACGGTGCTACTGACACCAATGTCCCTGTATGCTTGAGGATGATAACAATGAGCAATGAAGGAAGCGCTGAAAGTGCAAATTCTTTCTGCTTCGCTGGCGTATATGCCTCATGCATGATGTATAGACAGTATTCAGAACAGGAAACACATTAAATCGGTGAATCTCGTGCACATACATTCAGGACCACCTCCACAGCTGGGTCATGATGAGGGACTCAATTTAATGTCAACTGTCTCTGGCTCGATAGATCCATATAGTAACATTTTAATTCACTTTCATGCTATTCCAAAAAAAAAACAAAAAAACATAGATACAGTATATTGCATTGTTTGAATTAAAGAGGCTTTCCAAAGAGACCAATAGTCACTATGCTGTGTTAAGGCCAAGGGTCACTCTCACAGTTAAGGCACATGGTGAAGTACTCTTCGATTTGTGCTGTTAAGCTTAAAGGGGTGATGAATTGAGAAATCAACTTTCCCTTGAGCTTTTGATATATAAAAGGTCGTGGTAATATAAGAATATTCTGTAAGTTTCAGAGCTGAAAACGTCCTTGTTAGTCAAAGAAAAGCTTTTATAGACACCAGGCTCAGAAAACGATCGTGATCGCATCTTTATGTCATTGACTGACGAAACACCGCCTCTACAGAATAATAAGCACATCTAATTCAGTAGCCCCGCCCACCGACTCAGGCAGCTAATCGGCCTGCTAGCCAACAGCAATAAACATGCCAGAGAATTTAACAAGATCCAGTCTCTGCATAAGCTTCCTTCAGATCCTAATACTAGGAATGTGTGATGCTTCATTTATTTTTAATGAAGTTCCAGCTCACGTGGGGAAGGCATGTACACGTGTTCACTTCATTTCACTGCGGAATCGTTTGTAAACAAATCTCCGGTTGATTCTGGATATGCAGACATATTGAGATTAAAACACAACGCTGTGCCTTCTATATTGGATCCGACAGGAATGGTGCAACACGCCTATGTGAGTAAAACATGTTTTTATATGTAATAGTATTGCATTGTTATAGATTGTTTTGATTACGTGTCTAACAGAACATACCTTTAGCACACTTTCACAAGCTGGAGAATCTCTTATTTGTTGGTTCATTGCGATTCAGGATCAGATTCGGACATGAATGGGCCAGGTTTCTGACACCTTTAAACTTGATCTAACATGGTTTTACATTAAATTGAGAAAATATAAATGCCATATTTAAGAATGCATACTGCCATATTATTAAATCAGCAAACAATTTTTTTTTAAATTATAGACAGTAGCCTATAGCATCAAATATATTACTGCAGTTTTACTTATTTTGAAGTGTTTTTGTAATCTAACTGTACTTATACATTTGCAAAGTATGATTTATGTAGCACATGTTGATAAGAAATATCAATTGATAATAGATCAACATTGTTAAATGTTGTTAAAACCATTCCCCATTTACACAGGGGCCTATTGCACAAAACTAGGATAAGGGATTAAGCCGGGATATCTTGGTGATCTTGTCATCTATATGCAAAAGTTAGTACACCGCTGTCATGTAAACGTACCCTGAAGGCACACTCACACCAAGAACGATAACAATAACGAAAGATACTGTATATTAGCGGATAAATTCAGCCAGGATCACCAAGATATCCCGGCTTAATGCCTTATCCAAGTTTTGTGCAATAGGCCCCTGACCTGCGAAAACGCCTAAAACTACACTGTTTACTGATGCCAGACCAGTAGATGGCGATGTCACTTTGTAAAGAAACAATAAGACAGAAGTATTACCATAGCATAGAGAGTATTACACATGTACATGACATCATTTTTTAATTTTTTATTTACGTTTTACAGACAATAACTGTATCATGTTCAAAAACTTGCACTTTGAAACCCTTTTTCAAATGTTTGTGTATTCAGGCCCCCAAAAACAAACCGCCAAAACTTTTCAGGTTTCCTATTCAGCTACATGGCGTAGGCTTATACATATTTATGAGTTATTGTTTTACACCTACTGTATGTTTTTTCATACTCATTGGGCCAGAAGGTGATGTAATCCTATGTGAGTGTATTGAGTGTCATTCCATGTTGTTTATAGTATTCAACGCAACATCCCTCCACGGAGGTCAGGAAAGGTTAATGAACCACCTGGGCTCAAGTACGCACATGGAATATAAAATCTGCCTGAACTGAGAGGAACAACACATTTTACCTTAACAACAATGACAAAAAAAAAAAAAAGTCAGCATCACTAACATTATTGTAGTAGTTGCATCTCTCTATCTTTAATAAGACAATAACTTTTTTAATTCATCCACGTCAAACGTCCATTAGAATGCCCATTTGAGTTTGTCACAATCCATCGCATTTACAGAACATGTCGTTCTGTGTTTAAAATAGCATACTAGCATACAGCTCTTACTATTTTTACAGTATATATAGTACATCAGAAATAAGAGTATGCGACTCCAATCCAATATATTATTATTATTATAGTTTTTATTAGACTTTACTCAAAATAGAATGATGAACATACAATGCAACATGCCAAGTGACAACAATGTAGCCGTTTGGATCTTTTATCATTAAATATTGCCAGGTGTTTCATGTACCATTTAAAATAACTAAATACTAGGCATTGTATAGTGTGCAGTATTCAGTAAACAGTAAAGTTATATGTAACAGTTAGCAGATGGTGGATGGTCTGATGCACCCACACACCCCTAGAGAAAAAAGCAGGAACTGCTGTGAGAAAGCAGGGGTCACTGGAGCAGGAAATTGAAAGTGGGACCGTTTAGACCTCTCAGGTCTGAGCCCTAACAAGCCTGCTCCGGCTATGACAGTCAGACACCACTGCACTTATCAGTCCAATCTTCAGGAAACACTATCTATCAGTCGATACTGGACAGGTGTTTACTGCACCTCTGCAAGAGAAGGACAAAAATGAATATAAAGCGGAAGTTTTCAACCCATCATATTGTGTACATTTCTTTAATTTTCTCTTAATCTTAGGTCAAAACCCTTTATTTTCTCATCCTTTGCAGCATCAGCTCTTTTCTCAGTGTCTGAAATGATAAAGGATTCAGTCTCTCTAAACTCCTCCTGAGAGACTGCTCTGCTCTGATTGGTCAGACGGCCCAGTCTGTTGTGATTGGTCATCTGCTAACAGCACGCCTCGGAAACCAAACGCTCATTATCAAATCTGAATCTCAGCAGTGATACGAACAGTACTGATGGTGTTGGTTTTACCGTATCAATCTCATCAGTGGATTTGCTTTGTCAGCAGAAAACAGCGTCTTCTCCAAATGAACAACACGAACCAAACTCTTCCAGTCTCAGCGACAACTACAGTGTTTGAGGGCGGGGCAAAGTGGACGCTGTTCACCGGCAGCCAATGGGCTGGCATTATGCACACGTGTTGCAGACAGACATAGGTTCAGAAGGCAGTGAGACTGGAATTACTGACGACTCGTTTCAGATCAGAATCGCTTATTTCTTTTGAGAGACAATAACTCCATTTATCTGCACTTTGATATTTTATACTTCGCAGAGCTTTTACATTCACCAACAGCTCTATTACACACTACATGAAAGGCAATACCTGAAAAAGCATAATAGTGGTACTTTGTAAGAATGCGTTTTACTAAAATGAATGTTGGCCTTGTCTGGATACTGGAGGTTTACAACTGTCTGAAGCTCAAAAGCCTCTTGTAGTTTGAATAGTTTAAAGGGATGTAGGCCATGTTTGGTGAATGTAAGCCGTCTGAGGAAAAGTAAAATACAGTACATTCTTGGGTTGACAATTAAAAACAACCATTGTTGACCAATGTACTGTACAATATTCTAAAAATAAATTATAAATAAACCAAAATAAAAAGCACAGACAACAGAAAACAAAGGATAGCACAAGTTATAGGCTAGAGTGAGAGATGCATTTTTAACTTTGATTTAAAATATGTACTGTGCAGTTCTAATATAGGTCAGTAAACTGTTCCAAAGTGTGACTATGGCAAAGGCTTGATCACCCCTGGATTTTAAGCTTGACTTTGGAACAGATAAAGGGTTAGTTCACCCCAAAATTAAAATGATCACATCATTTACTCAGGGGAAAAAATACTATGGTATTCAATGGTTGCTTTCTCTGCTTGTTACAAACATTTTTCAAATATCTTCTTTTGTGTTCAGCAGAACAAAGAAACTCATACAGGTTTGGAACAACTTGAGGGTGAGTAAATGATGACAGAATTTTCATTTTTGGGTGAACTATCCCTTTAACAAACTCTGGTTGGCAGACCTAAGAGTTCTTACTGGATGGTGTTCACAGAAGTGTGCCGGTGTAGTGACAATTTATTTAAATGACAGTTGGGGGGACCAGGACTGCGTTCAGCCCCAACAAAGCGTTTTTTAAACGGAAACGGTGGTGCGTTGAACGCCCTGTTCTGATGACGGCAGCTGAGAAGGCCATTCTTTGTGTTCTTTTTGAAGAATTCTCAGAGCCTGATGAAATCGGTATAAATACGTGTTTAACACTGCAAAATACGCTCAGTGTTACTGTCACTGCTCTTGCCATCCAGAATAACAGAGAACATCCCAAGATATGTGGAAACTGTCTTTCCTAATTATTGTGATTCAACATTTGCCTTGCATTTCAGGATGAAAAGACAAACGTTACTTCTAATATCTACAACTGTTGTGTATACCGAGCTACAGCGGGTGCTATTTCTTTATGAGTATGAGGTAATGCAGCTCTGTTTATCATATCAGATACATTTAAGTGTGTTTAAAATATTTTAATGAGGTTACTCTGTGCGTTCGCTCAGGGGCTGCTGTGAAACTTGTTCACACTGCTAAGAGTAAAGCACTTCTGCAGAATAAAACTGAGGGTAACGCAGATATGACGCCATTGACGGAAGACTTCCTCAGACGTCCTGGCTCCTTGGTTAAAATAGCAATTTTCTCCAAAATACTACCGGTACATAGTGCACCTTTAACTTGGACCCATTGTGCGAGCTGTCTGCTGATAGATTGGTTGCTGCTGTAAAGAAAGACATTAAAACAGGGGTAATATGTTTACGGTAAAAAGTATTGCAGCTGCGTTTGGGACCATTTGTAATCTAGATAAGGAAGAATTGTTTATATACAAGAGTCAATAGTCTTGATGAAATTAAAGCATGAATCACAGTTTCAAAGTGCTTAAAATAAATAAAATTCTTTACAGCCGGCACTCTTAGTTGGTAAAAGCTTGATTTATCAAATAAATTAATTTGCTTAGTGCATTATCAAATAAGACACCCAAGGTTTTTTTTTTGTTTTGTGTATTTTTTTAACATGATTAAACCGAAGATGATAAAACTACGGAAGAGGATTAGGGCCAAGCAACAAAAAAAAAAGCATCTCGAGATTAAAGTCATTATAATGCGAGATTAAATTCGTTAAATTTTGAGAGAAAAAGTCGAGATACAATCTCGAGAATAAACTCATTAAATATCGAGAATAAAGTCATTGTGTTTCGAGAAAAAACTCGTTATATTTCGAGAAAAAAAGTCGAAATAAAATCGTGAGAATAACGCATTCGATCAGTGTTCATTGCATAGCATACTGATAGAGGACATGGCAGAGTTGGATCACTTAGTCTAGCTATATTTCAGACTTTCTTTCAGTAACAAAGAAATACTATCAACTTTAGCTAATTATGACAAAATTATATTAATGTCCTCTATCAGTATGCTATGCAATGAACACTGATCGAATGCGTTATTCTCAAGATTTTATTTCGACTTTTTTTCTCGAAACACAACGACTTTATTCTCGATATTTAATGAGTTTATTCTCAAGATTTTATCTCGACTTTTTTTCTCAAAATTTAACGAGTTTAATCTCGCATTATAATGACTTTAATCTCGAGATGCTTTTTTTTTTTTTTTTTTGCTTGGCCCTAATCCTCTTCCGTATAAAACAGCAGAATTTCAAATTAGATTTTCAAAAATGTAATGACATCATTCTTTTTACTGCGTCGAGTCGAAGTACTCTCAGAAGTGCTATTCCGCCATACATTATAGTTCTCCTTTTTAATCCGCTTAGAAAAGCGCCGTGTTTTATTTTATGTCTCCGTACTTGATCGTTCAACTATTGGTGTAACTGTATTTAAATAGGGAAAACGTGGAGGTGTTTGGTCGCTTCTGACTTGATCTCTGTTTGGTACCATAGTGAATGAACTGGGCTTAGTGGGCTAAGCTAAATGCTATCAGAATGTCACCGCGAGAATGTCAGAGAGATTAAGAGCACACCCTCATACGAGAGAGGTGTATATCAACTCGTCTTAGTTAAGGGAATAACATAGTTTAATATAAGTGCTGAAGTATCCCTTTAAGGAAGCATAAAGAGAGAAAACAATAAAGGGGCCAAAATTGGGGGACCCCACGTGTCAGAGGGACCACACCTGTGTGGTATTAAGAGTACATGAAACCAACACAATTATTTTACAAGGTAATCATTCCCCAAGATGAAAATATAACAATTATAAGGGCATAACCCGTTTGATGAGATTATTATGTAAATCCAAGGGCGTTCACCCATAAGTGAATCAAACTCATTGACTATTATTTTGCATAAATGGCTCAAATATAATTGCTGTAAATGATGATTACCTGTGTGCTTTGGACTGTAATATTCCAGATTTGATATGTTCTCATTTTCTTCTGTCATTATTGTGCAATAATCCACTGTGACCCGCTATCCGGCGGGGCATTGTGTTGCCATAATAACCTGGCTTTGGAATGATGTTTTGGGTTCTGACGGGAGAAACGAGTGCCCGGAATCTTATTACCGTATAGCTCTGGCGAGCATGTGCTTCCTAACAACAGCGAAACCCAAGCAGAATTACAAATCAAGCCCGATCCCCGGACCCAGACTGAGCAGAATAGGAGAATAATAATATCTCCGGCAACAATGAAATTAATCATAGAAGGAAATGGATTTGCTCTGTAGGGGAGGCAGTGAATGAGGGGCCGCATTTGATACATAGTAAATGTCACTACTGGAAAGAAAGTAATAGACCCATTTCTTCATTGGATATTGAGGACGGTTAAGAGCTTTGGGCTTGTGTCCTACTCAGTGAGCTTTTAGTTAACAATGCATGTCCTCATATTTCTGATATTAGGACGCATTTTAAATATTTTTGGCCCGTTGAAGAGAAGCATGTTGAAAAGAAGTGCTTTAAATGCAAATGAAGCGAACGTATCAGGAACAATAATGTGCCACATATGCACTATGAAGGCCTCGTTGCTTCATGCACACTTTGATAAGATGCAGATGAAAAACAGACCACAAAAGACATGATTAGGGCCAAGGTCACACAGTTGCAGTCTTTCATGCATAGATACGAGCGGCCAATATCCTCAGCATTTTTTCCTGCTGTGTTTTGTTTTTTTGATCTCTGTTCTAAGTCTAAGGAAAAGAACCTTTCATAATTTCTATTATTTGGAAATTACTATTGAAAATGGATTTTGAATAACATGAAGGTATGTGAGTAAACACTGCCAGAATTATCATTTTTGAGTGAACCATTTCTTTGATCAAGGACACTATAAATCAATAAGCACTTTTTGCTGTACATTTTAGCTGCATGTGTCAAATGCAAGACTTGTGTCAGCACTGAGGCTTGTGGGCCAGCTATCATGTTTAACATCCTGTTTAGCCAGCTCTCTTCAAGTCTTGTGCATGCATTTTTCACCTTCTCACATGTACTGAGACTTTATTTGGTCAATTATTCATCAAGCCAACTGGTGTTCTTGGACATACGGTAACGCAGGAAGAAAACTGCATTAATTGCATAATTTTATCATTTTAAAGTCTTTTGCTCGTTTGGAGAAGATTACATTGGTCTTTGCTGCGTTTGGCATGAATAATATCATTCTGATGCATCAAAGTGCCATTTTGTAAATTTTGACAAACACAAATGAGATATGAGAGCTTCAGTGATGTTAAAGGGATAGTTCACCCAAAAATGAAAAGGTTATGTTTATCTGCGTACCCCCAGGGAATCCAAGATGTAGGTGTGTTTGTTTCTTCAGTAACACAAATGAAGATTTTTAACTCGTATAATGCATGTCAATGGGGTGTATTTCTATGAGAGTCATGAGAGTAAAAAACACATAGATATACAAATCAATATTAAACACAGAGGCTCAGGGTGACACATCGACACATTGATGTCTTAAGACACGAAACGAAGTATTTGTTTTTGCGAAAAAACCGAACAGTATTTATGGTATTTTTTTAACTTCATATCAGGCATATCTTATCTATTCCCAATGCCATTACTTCCGTCCAATAAGGTCAAAATCCTAATCGCGATCATATATATGTTAACATATAACATATAGATATAGACATTGATATAGACATAGATCATTTCTCATTAGTGCCCGCTATACCTGCATGGATCGGTTGAATCTATGTAATCTGGCATCTATGTAAACATATATATGATTACACTGGGACTTTGACATTACTCGACGGAAGTAATGGCATTGGGGATACAAAATGAGATTCGTCTTATATGAGGTAAAAAAATACCATAACAACTGTTCGGTTTCTCGCAGAGTTCTTCACGTTTACAGTCGTTCATCAGCTTCTTTGTTTATAAGAAACACGCGGAACCTCCTCAACTCGGCTGTCATTATGTTAAGCCCCGCCCACCGACTCTATACACAATGTGATTGGCCTGACCAGAGTTTGGTTTTTACAGCTCAGAAGTGTATTGAGAGTTGCTAGACGACACTCGCTGCAAATTCAATTTGCTGCCGCTAGGGTCCGTCTAGATTTCGAGGCTATCCAAATGCTGCTTTTTTTAAATGAATTTATACACATGCAAGATCATAAAAAATATGCATGATTAAATGTTTTTTTTTTAATGAAAATATTTAAAGTACAGTTAAACATATATTTCAAGAATAAAGAGATTTATACCTAAATAGGAACATAGTATAATTAAAGTGAAAAAATAAAATATAGGTCCTTCTCAAAAAATTAGCATATTGTGATAAAGTTCATTATTTCCATAATGTAATAATACAAATTAAACTTTCATATATTTTAGATTCATTGCACACCAACTGAAATATTTCAGGTCTTTTATTGTTTTAATACTGATGATTTTGGTGTACAGCTCATGAAAACCCAAAATTACTGTCTCAAAAAATTAGCATATCATGAAAAGGTTCTCTAAACGAGCTATTAACCTAATCATCTGAATCAACTAATTAACTCTAAACACCTGCAAAAGATTCCTGAGGCTATTAAAAACTCCCAGCCTGGTTCATTACTCAAAACCGCAATCAAGGGTAAGACTGCTGACCTGACCCTGTCCAGAAGGCCATCATTGACACCCTCAAGCGAGAGGGTAAGACACAGAAAGAAATTTCTGAACGAATAGGCTGTTCCCAGACTGCTGTATCAAGACACCTCAGTGGGAAGTCTGTGGGAAAGAAAAAGTGTGGCAAAAACACTGCACAACGAGAAGAGGTGACCGGACCCTGAGGAAGATTGTGGAGAAGGACCGATTCCAGACCTTGGGGGACCTGCGGAAGCAGTGGACTGAGTCTGGAGTAAAAACATCCAGAGCCACCGTACACAGGCGTGTGCAGGAAATGGGCTACAGGTGCACATTCCCCAGGTCAAGACATTTTTGGGCTACAGGGAAGCAACACTTGACTGTTGCTCAGTGGTCCAAAGTACTTTTTTCGGATGAAAGCAAATTTTGCATGTCATTCGGAAATCAAGGTGCCAGAGTCTGGAGGAAGACTGGGGAGAAGGAAATGCCCAAATGCCCGAAGTCCAGTGTCAAGTACCCACAGTCAGTGATGGTCTGGGGTGCCATGTCAGCTGCTGGTGTTGGTCCACTGTGTTTTATCAAGGGCAGGGTCAATGCAGCTCGCTATCAGGAGATTTTAGAGCACTTCATGCTTCCATCTGCTGAAAAGCTTTATGGAGATGAAGATTTTGTTTTTCAGCACGACCTGGCACCTGCTCACAGTGCCAAAACCACTGGTAAATGGTTTACTGACCATGGTATTACTGTGCTCAATTGGCCTGCCAACTCTCCTGACCTGAACCCCATAGAGAATCTGTGGGATATTGTGAAGAGAAAGTTGAGAGACGCAAGACCCAACACTCTGGATGAGCTTAAGGCCGCTATCGAAGCATCCTGGGCCTCCAGAACACCTCAGCAGTGCCACAGGCTGATCGCCTCCATGCCACGCCGCACTGAAGCAGGCATTTCTGCAAAAGGATTCCCCACCAAGTACTGAGTGCTTAACTGAACATAATCATTTGAAGGTTGACTTTTTTTGTATTGAAAACACTTTTATTTTATTGGTCGGATGAAATATGCTAATATTTTGAGATAGGAATTTTGGGTTTTCATGAGCTATATGCCAAAATCATCAGTATTAAAACAATAAAAGACCTGAAATATTTCAGTTGGTGTGCAATGAATCTAAAATATATGAAAGTTTAATTTTTATCCTTACATTATGGAAAATAATGAATTTTATCTCAATATGCAATTTTTTTTTAGAAGGACCTGTATAAATAGTAAACTATAACAATGTTTCCACCGCAGGAACTAGGCACTTTGGGGTGGTATGTTTAGACCTCAGGGACCAGAGTCTAAATGAAGTTCCGGGTAAAAATTTCTAGCCCAGAAAGTCCCTGCTCACAAGGTAGTACTTAAAAAAAACAGGAACTCTTGAGGGTGGGGCTTGGGTGCTGAACATGCTGATTGGGTGAGTTTACTCACCGTTTTATTTTAACCACCATATTTAAAAGTCTGTTGTAGTCTAAGAGATTTTTGCTATTCAAATCAACAATGGCGTTTAAAAAATACAACTGATGGACCGACAATGAGGATCAGGCCTTATTAAGCTTATATGCGGAGGATGAAATCCATTGGGAACTCACACGCGTTCCTACATCACCAGACTAATCTTCACGGTACTCTAAACTGTGATAGAAACACAGACAGACACATGTCTGGGGGAACTTTATATATAATTTATAACTTATACTTTTACTTAAGTATACTTCATAAAATAAACTTGAAGTATACTTCTTTTTCATTAGGGTAAGACTGTCTCTCACTAGATGCAGACATTCAGATAATGCGTTTGGTAAGTGAACCACCCTGGCGAAATATGGAAAACCAAAAAAAAAACAAGACTTCTTCAAGCTTGCAAGAGGTAATAGCGCTGTGTCTCCTTGCATCAACTTCATTATCGCTCATGCAACAGGCAGTCACACTTATTCTAATGTATGCTAAAGCTAAGAGCTGACATGGCCCGATAATGACTCTTTCACTGGATTCTGACACTACCACGAACCTGCAGATGGGGTCCAATGTGCTCAACTGATCCAGGTAGAAAATAATTAAAGTCATCCATTCATAATGTCTCCCCAAATGGAAAAGCAAATTTGGTTACGCTTTTCGCGTGAGCCAAAAAGGAACCAGCGAGCTGGATGGAAAACAATTACCAGCTACATGTGAATTTGAGCTTGTCATTTTGCTCTGTATTCTTACTCAGAGGTCACGGCTGATCTGTCACCTGTGAGTGACAGAAGACGGGAAGGGTGGGCGGATTGTGGGGTATGAGAGACAGGAACGCAGTAGCAAATGGAACATACAGCTTGAAAAACCTTTTGCTCTCGCAGTCTTCCTACGATTGAGAAAATCACTGGGGAAAAGTGTGTGAGATCAGGGCCTGTCTCACCCACACAGAGCTCTGTATTCTTTCAGCACAGTGTGATGGCACAATCAAACCCTTTCACTGCCTCCCTCCAGAGATAAAATTCACAGATTTCATAGACCACACTGTCAGGGGCCCGTTTTTTTCTTTTTTTACAGCAGACAGGGCGACAGATTTTCTTTTAATGATTTAATTATTACACAAGAAATCTATCTTTTTCCTTATCTGATAGTTGTATTTTCTACACGTTTATGTCAGTGTGCTTTCCTTCATTTAAGAAGTCTCCCATGGACAGCAATTAATCGATTTTTAGGATGTTTTTGCAAGCCGCCGAAGATGTCAGCATTGTTCCTGGCAATATTGTCCACTAATTTGCTTTAAGGATTACAGAGAATTACAGTTTACCTGTCTAATAAAGCACAAAGGCATGCAGATGCTGATACAAACATTTTTGAAAGAATGAGTCGCTCTCAGGAGCTCAGTGACCTCAAGCGTGGTACTATGAAAGTCCATTTGTGAAATTTCCTCACTACTAAATATTCCACGGCCAGCTGTTAGTTGTATTATAACAAAGTGGAGCAATTCAGAAGAACAACGCCAACCCACGAAGTGGTAGGCCACGTAAAATCACAGAGCGGGGTCAGCGCATGCTGAGGTGCACAGTGCGCAGAAGTCACAAACTTAATCTAGAGTCAATAGATACTGACCTCTAAACTTTGTGTGGCCTTCAGATTAGCTCAAGAACAGAGAGCTTCCTGGAATGGGTTTCCATGGCCGAGCAGCTGCATCCAAACCTCAATCACCAAGTGCAATGAAAAGCATCGGATGCAGTGGTGTAAAGCAGGCCCCAGTGGACTCTAGAGCAGTGGAGATGTGTTCTCTGGAGTGAGGAATCCATAAAGATATGAATGAGCGAGTTTGGTGTAAAGGAACTTGACTGGCCTGCACAAAGTCCTGAACTCAACCCGATAGAACACCTTTAGGGAGGAATTAGAGAGGAGACCCCTCGTCTAACATTAGTGCCTGACCTCACAAATGCGCTTCTGGAAGAAGGGTCAAACATTCCCATAAACACACTCTAAACCTTGTGGAAAGCCTTCTCAAAAGATTTTCAACTCTTCTGAGAAGGCTTTCCACAAGGTTTAGAGTGTGTTTATGGGAATGTTTGCTCCCTGACCAACTCCCTATTAAACCCTACGGATTAAGAATGGGATGTTATTAAGTTCATGTGCATATATATATATATATAATGTTATTCTAGTGGCTTTTGGATATTTTAATCCAAAAATCGTACATATGCAATGATCTATTTAAATTGAATTACTCAAATAATATTACAACAAGGCTTCTTGTTTAGTCTCGTGAATTAAACATATCATGTTCAGAAGTGTTTGCTTTATAATTAAAGCCATTTGAATTTGTGTTAGCAGCTCTTCAAGCAATCACAAGTTCATCATTTCACCAAAGCCGCTAACATAACAAAAACTTTTAAATTCCATAATAATAGAACATTAATCATTAACAAGTCTCCATTTTCTCATCTTGCTAAATAAATGCATAAAATAACACTTTACTCCAAGATCTACTTTCCCAACTCAGCCTTGACAAAGCATGATGTGAAGTAAAAGTCCTGTTTGATACTTGTAGATCAAAGAGCAATTATTTAAACCAAAAACCAGACACAATGGTGTTAAATCAAAGTGAACTGTTTAAATAAAGTGAAGTGCATCAAAAAATCAATGCATTCAGTTTTCATTCACATTTATATTTCTGTACTATTACAGAAATCTTACCTGACCACCTATCTCAAATCCTCCACACATTAGCCAACATGTTGTTACCTGAAAAACTCTGTTTCCAAGGAAACACTTTCCTCTTCTTCTCCCTTGGGACACCAAACTCGTAACTTTCTCAGAGTCTCGGAGGACACCCAGTCACCCTTCCTGCACTCCTACATATCTCACATTCAACACTGCATTTAAATCGCCTGTGAAAATGGCATAAATAATCTCACAACACATCTATAACACTTCTATGATGAACTGACGAATATTTGTTGGAATAAAAAAAGCAATGAACACAAGACTTGTTTCACTCAGAATCTGTCCATGAAAAACTGCAATCATGGGCACATTTCCCAATTCGGTTGGGGGAGGCTGAAATTATTTTAATAAAATCAAATTTATAAATGTAATTTCTAGAATAGCTGCATTACAATAGCCGAATTGTAAGTTTCTCATATATGACAAAGAACTTTAACATCATGTTTACACCTCCATCTCAGTCATTCCAGATGCCGTTTACAATCAAAATGATTGAAACAGCCAATCAGAGAGGAGCATGTCAGCCCTGCCCCGGCTCTAGTCTGATTGGCTGAGTGGGAGCAAGAACAGAGGCAGGATGAGAAATAATCATAAACTCATGTATATTAATTATGCCATGTCAATGTTGTTCTGCAGCCTTCCTTGAGAGTCCACATTGGAATGAATATTAATGTGCCATGCTTTAACCCTAAAGAATTGAAAAATCCACAGGTCTCGGAGGATGTAGTCTTAGCCTCGGGAGTGCTCACATCTGTCAACAAACACCAAAGCACTTGAATTTAAAAGCTGATTTAAACAGCACCTAAAGGGGAAGATGCACCAATTCCCTGGAGAAAAAACATCAGATTCAGGAACGTGACCCCCATCTCACCCCTGCCATCAGACTGACACTGTATTTCTGACAGCAAAGGAGAGAACAGGGAGCTTGTGAAAGCATTGCTGGTTCCTGAGAGGGGTGACAGCATGAGGATTTGACTCAGCACATGTGAACTAATTTCTCCCTGTTCTCCATTCCTTATGCAAATAAACGTGGAATTGATGAGGTTGGCCTGCAGTGTGAATTGAAACCAGTCTGGTTGCTTCTCATTAAGATAACAGATAGCGTGACACTTTCCGTGCCACGCTGAACTTCTTTCATAGGATTTTCTTACAGGAGAGCCCCAGCATGCCGTTAAGTGACGCTGTTCCACATATGTCTCTCCGGGGGACACTGGTGTGGAATGGCTCAGAGCTCAGAGACATCAAGGTGCCACTGTGAGAGATGAGGAGAACTGCATATCTCTCACATCATTAAGTGCGTCATTAAGCAAATCCATCCCCTTTGATTGCTGCTGTGGGTATTCAAAGAGCTAACAACCACCCCTCTGAGACCAGACATTTTGCTTTAGGAAGAGATGTAACTAAGTAAGCCATTTTTAACCCTATAATGCTTACAATGTATAATACTGATAGATGAATTTCATCCAAAGGCCTGTAAATTTAGCCTGACAAGGCAGACCCACATCAAGATGTTTGGTCTGGAAACTCACCATTCGGTTGTCTTTCAAACTCCCTCTGCACGCGATAGGATAGCGCTACACCCAACCAGAGTATATACAAATATATATACACCAATATATATATACAAATCCTTTATATGTTTTATGTTAATAGCTTTCCTGTAGCTCAACCAGTAGAGCGTGGCACTATAGCAAAGCCAAGGTCATGGGTTCGATTCCCAGGGAACGCAAGAACTAATAATACTGTAAAATGTGTACCTTGAATGCAATGTAAGTCGCTTTGGATAGAAGCATCTGCTAAATGTAGATGTTTATATTTTTCTCATTCCAGCCATTTTCTCAAAGCAGATTTTTTGGGTAAAATTCTAAAAGCATACATTAATATTTAAGAACTGATCATTAAATGAACAGGACATATGCTATAGCTTGTATAAATCTAAGCAAAAACAATAGTGGGGCATGAATTCAAAAAACGAATTAGAATGATTCAAAACAAAATATTACACACGCTAGAATGTTCACAAAGGATCTGAATCTGGTCTGAATTATACTGTGTTGGAGTTCCCTCATTTAACACTTTGTCTGGTCAAAAAGCTCACGTGTGACCGTGTTAAGTTCATGACAGAGAGCTCTGGGGTTCAGAAGAAACCGAAATTAGCTTTAAGAGAAACTGTTACTAGAAACTGTAACATTTATTACACGTTTTCATACAAATTCTTTATTATCTTACAACATTTCTTAAATATTCGTTTTCTTGTAAATTTTCTTACAAAATAAAATGTCTTACAAGTTTTATGAAGCTAAAATGATGCCAGAACTGCAAAACAGACAGACCGCATAAAACCAACCTTTGTGTAAAAAAACAAACGGTTGCAAATGTCTAAATGGCTTGTTGTGTACGCAGGGCAAAAAAAGTCCCCGAGATAAACCGATTTGCGTCTTTCTTTTTGCTGTGCTTACAGTTTTGGCAATCATGAGCTGCTCGCTGACTCTCGATTTACTCTTATCTGATTTGTTCAATAAACACGCCAGACGCCAGAACACACTTATCTTTATTTGGCTCAGCATCGTTCTCGTTGCTCAAATGGTACTTTTAATTTACACACACATGTTGCACACATGTGCTCTATTAAAAGATAAACAATTGCAGTTAGTGTGAAATATTTTATTTGGTTATGATTTATAACAACATTTTTTCGACCAGTACGTCATGCTCTAGAAGATGTTCCACAGCAGCAGGGGCACTTCAGAAGTTGGGGGCTTGGGCCTATATATTAAATAATACAGCCTACTTAAAAAAGAGTTGTTTCTCATTTAGGGGGACTTTGACATGATTTCTCAGTCAATCAGTGTACTATCATGACATGTCCGTGTGATTTTACCAATGGGGAGTTTACAATATAATCCCGCTTAGTCGGATCATCCTTCTCAGTTCGAATCAGGCCGTATTTTGCAGATGTAGGAAAGTGGAGAGCGGGCCAATTTTCTCCTTTCTATCAATCTTATCTCACCATCCCAATGAGGTTCTCCGCTGTGTTGGTGCTTGTGAACACACTCCTCCTTTTTTTCTTTTTTTTTTACATTGTTAAATATTTGGATTCCCATGTTAAACAACAAATAAGTAAGGTGTTTGTATTTCAATGGCATGATTATCCCTGTGTCAAAAATACTTATTCCGGTTTTCACAAGTCTCGGAAAGTTTTTTTTCGAGATGCCAGAACGCGTTTGTGAACTGAACCAGGGCGGAATTTCATTGTATGGGCAGTTCCAGAAGGCTCCTGAAAGGCCACACGCACACCCGTTGGCCAGAGCGAGAGAGCAAAAGCAGGCCCATCAACAGTCTCGGCTGTTGCGCTGGACAGGTCACTGGACAGCATTAATGGCCTGGAGTTAGTTTTTTTCCGGAGCAGCAACGGGGTTGCGCAAGTGTTTTTGTTAATTTCTGTGATTATTGCTTTATAAACAAGGCCCAGTTCAACTTCAGATTTGCAGGTCGTCTAATACTGAAAGGTGGAGTGGTCCCACCGATAAAGGTTCATGGTCATGCGTTGGAACAGTAGGCGGTGAGTAAAACTGCTTCAAATGCACATCAAGCTAACACTGCCTACATTTACATGGACAGCAGTAATCTAATTATTGACCTTATTCTAAATAAGACAATATTCTGATTAAGGTGTTTACATGATTTGCTTTTAGAGTACTCCGTTCATGTTCCCGTTTTACATGTTCCCATTTTACATGTTCTAGAACATAGATCGATTATGGCACGTCATTACGTCCCCATGCCACGCTACGTTCTCCAACATCCAATCATAGCGGGCTAAAGTTAGAAAAGTAAAATCGTGTTTTACCACCCCTTTAACCTCTCTATTCAGAGAGTGAGTTGCTATGGCTACTTACATACCCTGGAAGTTACTTCGTTTTTGAAACTGAAAGTTGAGGTTATCCGCTTACTTGCACTTAAACATACCCAAGTATGTCACATAACCTGCTGTCTGGAATACAGCCCTGCTCCGGGGCAGGTTATGTTCAGAGATTAAGTTGTTATGGGTTACTTGTTACTTGAATGTTACCTCTGTTTTTGGAACAGAAAGTTGAGGTTATCCGCTTGCTGTTAAATATAGCCAGGTGTGGCAAGGGGGGCGTGGTTCAGCGAGGTCTGCAGCGGGAGAGAGGGCCACGGGACGAGCGGTAAGTGAGTGGGTTGGACGCAGATTAATAACACCTGTCTCTTGTTCTAGTAATGAGCGCGGAGACGGGATAAAACACCAGCGGAACCGGAGACCGAGGAGAGAGAGAGTCGGACTGTTGGTGCGAGACACTGAGTTTACCGGAAGCCGGAAGTGCGTGACCCGGAAGTGATACAGAGACTGAGCGATATATGAGAAAACAGACACACGAAGAAGTGTGCACGTTTGTGTTTGAGTTAAGAATAAAAAGCATCAACAGTCCTGCCGACCCCCGTGTCCTCTTCCTTCCTTACCTTATCGAACTTGTTACACTGGTGCCGAAACCCGGGAAGGAAGCAGGACAGAGCCGCCGCCATGACAACGCCCTCCGCCTCGCCATTTGCGGAGATCATCACCTCCCTCGCGGTCCTCCACCAGGAACATCATAAGGCATTGCTGGACCTTCGGACCGAACAGGAGCGCCGCTTCGAGGCCATTGTCCAAGGCCAGCAAGAGGACCGCGAGCAGTTCCGGAGCTGGATGGACCGGGAGGTTCGCGCCGAGGCCGCTGGGCGGGCCAGCGCACCGGTGCACGTGCCCCTACAGAAGATGGGGCCGGAAGACGACCCCGAGGCCTTCGTGGATCTCTTCCAAAAAGCCGCGGAGGCCTGCGGGTGGCCCCGGGCACAGTGGCCGGTGCGCCTCATCCCACTTCTATCCGGCGAAGCCCAGGCGGCCGCGCAACATCTACCGGTTGCGAACCTCCTGGACTACGACGACCTGAAGCGGGCCATACTTCAGCGGGTCGGCCGGACCCCAGAACAACACCGCCAGCGTTTCCGCTCCCTGGAGTGGGGCGAGTCCGGTCGACCCTTCGCATTGGCCCAACAGCTCCGGGACGAGTGCCGCAGATGGCTGCTGGCCGGCGGCAGCGACGTGGACCATGTCGTCGATCTGGTGGTGCTGGAGCAGTTTATCACTCGGCTCCCCAGGAAGACCGCCGAGTGGGTCCAGTGCCACCGGCCCACGTCGCTGGAGACGGCCATCAATTTGGCGGAGGACCACCTGGTGGCGTGCCCGGGGGTCGGCGCACCCCCACTAACTTCTCCCTCTCTCTCTCCCCCTTCTCTCTCTCTCTCTCGACCTGTCCCTCTCCCCAGGTCCCGCCCTCCAGGCCCTCCTCGCGTCCCCCCCAGAGGCCGGGGTGGGATGGGCCTTGGACCGTCTGGGAGTTCGCGGGTCCCGCCCAGGGGGGCGGGGCCGCTGGGGACGGGTAGTGACTATGGATCCGGTTCCGCCCCCTTTCCGCGCTCAGCCTCCAACCCACTCCCCGCTGCCGGGGCGGCGGGTAGGCCTGGGCTGGCCTGCTGGCGGTGCGGTGATCCGGATCATTTTGTGGACCGATGTCCGATGATCCCGGACGTCCAGCGGACCACCCCCGATCAAGCAGGAGAGTACCAAATTCCTGTAAGTATCAAGGGGGGTACATATCAGGCCTTGGTGGATTCAGGATGTAACCAAACCTCGATCCATCAAAGCCTGATTCAGCCTGGGGCGTTGGATACAAGCCGCGTGGTTAAGGTGCGGTGTGTGCACGGGGATGTGGTGGAATATCCGGTTGTCCCAGTCACGATACAGTTTAGGGGGAAAAAGCATAGTGTTGAGGTGGCGGTTAGTCCCCACCTCCGGCATCCGCTAATTCTGGGGACGAATTGGCCCGCCTTTTCGGCGTTATTGGGATCGTTGTGCGCGGATGCCGCTTGGGGAAACAAGGCTAGGAACGGGGCGGTGCGAGTGCAGGTTGGCGAGACTGACACGGGGCCCTTGGGAACAGCTTCAGAGGAACCGAGCGGGGTTGAGAGACTGATTCTCTCGGACCGCGATGACTTCCCTCTGGAGCAGTCCCAAGACGAGACGCTAAAACATGCGTTTCAACAGGTCCGCACTATCGACGGTCAGTCCCTCCAACCCGCATTGCCCGTCACGTATCCTTATTTTGCCATAATTAAGGATAGGTTGTATCGAGTGACCCAAGACGCTCAGACAAAAATGGATACAACCCAATTGTTAGTACCAAAGAGCCGCCGGGAAATGCTTTTCCAGGCGGCTCATTCTAACCCGATGGCGGGCCACCTGGGACAGGCGGCCACGCTGAATCGTTTAATGACCCGATTCTTTTGGCCAGGCATTTATGACAATGTGCGCAGGTGGTGCGCGTCTTGTCCTGAATGTCAGTTGGTGAACCCACTGGCCGCCCCAAAAGCGCCATTGCGCCCTCTACCATTAATGCAGGTCCCCTTCGAGAGAATTGCGATGGACCTCATCGGGCCATTAGAACGATCCGCACGCGGGCATCGTTTTGCGCTAGTTATCGTGGACTACGCAACACGATACCCGGAAGCAGTGGCTCTCCGCAACATCTCGGCGAAGAGTGTTGCGGACGCACTGTTTCGTTTAATCTCCCGGGTGGGGATTCCGAAAGAAATCCTCACTGATCAAGGCACGGCGTTTATGTCACGCACGTTAAGCGAATTGTACGGATTATTGGGCATTAAATCCATTCGAACCAGCGTCTATCACCCACAAACAGACGGCTTGGTCGAACGATTTAATCGCACTCTTAAATCCATGATCCGTAAATTCGTACAAGAAGACGCCAAAAATTGGGATCGGTGGTTAGAACCCCTCTTATTTGCTGTGCGCGAGGTCCCGCAAGCCTCCACGGGGTTTTCCCCCTTCGAGCTTCTCTACGGGCGTCAGCCACGGGGGGTGCTGGACGTCCTACGAGAAACTTGGGAGGAGGGGCCTTCGTTGGCCAAAAACGAAATTCAGTACGTCATGGACTTGCGAACAAAACTCCACACATTGGGGCGGCTATCTAGGGAGAATTTGTTGCAAGCCCAGGACCGCCAGAGCCGGTCATATAACAGGGGTACTAAACTGCGCAAATTCACACCGGGAGAGAAGGTGCTCGTTCTACTCCCAACCTCGAGCTCAAAATTAATGTCGAAGTGGCAGGGGCCGTTTGAGGTCGCACGGCAGATAGGAGAGCTCGATTATGAAGTGATACGATCCGATAGGAACGGGGCACGTCAAATATACCACCTCAATCTGCTGAAAAAATGGAATGAGGTGGAATCGGTGTTGTTGGCAACGGTGATCGGGGGAGAGGATGATCTCGGGCCAGAGGCGAGCATTAAAGCGCAATCAGTCGCGCTGGCCCCTGGGGGAGATCACCTCTCACAGTTACAACTCGCTGATTTATCGAAGTTGCAAGCGGAGTTCGCTGACGTGTTCTCGCCCCTACCGGGACGTACCGACTTGATTCAGCACCATATCGAGACCGAGCCGGGCGTGGTAGTTCGCAGCCGGCCGTATCGCTTGCCTGAACACAAGAAAAAAGTAGTTCAGGACGAATTAGGCGCAATGCTCGACATGGGAGTAATCGAGGAGTCCAACAGTGACTGGGCGAGCCCGATAGTTTTGGTCCCCAAAACGGACGGCTCGGTCAGGTTCTGTGTGGACTACCGCAAGGTGAACGCTGTGTCGAAGTTCGACGCGTATCCAATGCCACGGGTTGACGAATTGCTTGATCGGTTAGGCTCGGCTCGATTTTATTCGACACTGGACTTAACAAAGGGCTATTGGCAGATCCCCTTGTCTCCATTGTCCAAAGAAAAAACAGCTTTCACCACGCCGTTCGGATTACACCAATTTGTCACGCTTCCTTTCGGCTTGTTCGGGGCGCCCGCAACCTTCCAGCGACTCATGGATAGGATTTTGCGTCCCCATGCTGCATATGCTGCTGCGTACCTAGATGACATAGTGATTTATAGTCACGACTGGCAGCGGCATATGCAGCATGTGAGGGCGGTCCTGAGGTCGCTGAGGAGAGCGGGGCTCACGGCCAATCCGAAGAAGTGTGCGATTGGGCGGGTGGAAGTAAGGTATCTGGGCTTCCACTTGGGTCATGGACAGGTGCGTCCCCAAATTGATAAGACTGCCGCAATTGCAACCTGTCCGAGGCCCAAGACCAAAAAGGAGGTAAGACAGTTCTTGGGGCTGGCGGGATATTATAGACGGTTTATACCAAATTATTCGGACCTCACCAGCCCTTTGACTGATCTTACTAGAAAGGGGCTACCAGATACGGTCCAGTGGACGGAGCCGTGTCAACAGGCTTTTACCCAAGTAAAGGCTGCCCTATGTGGCAGGCCGCTGTTACACTCCCCTGACTTTTCTCTCCCTTTCTTGTTGCAGACTGACGCGTCGGACAGGGGGCTGGGCGCAGTCCTGGCCCAGGAGGTGGAGGGGGGAGAGCGGCCGGTGCTGTACATTAGCCGTAAGCTCTCCAAGAGAGAAGCTAAGTACAGCACCATAGAAAAGGAGTGTTTGGCCATCAGATGGGCCGTTCTCACCCTCCGCTATTACCTCCTGGGGCGGGAGTTCACTCTCTGTTCGGACCACGCTCCTCTCCAATGGCTCCACCGCATGAAGGATACCAACGCGCGGATCACCCGTTGGTATCTGGCTCTTCAGCCGTTTAAGTTCAAGGTGGTCCACAGGCCGGGTGCTCAGATGGCTGTGGCCGATTTCCTCTCCAGAAATGGGGGGGGGGGGCTGCAGGCCGGACGGCTCCCCGGCCTGAGTCGGGCGGTGGGGGTATGTGGCAAGGGGGGCGTGGTTCAGCGAGGTCTGCAGCGGGAGAGAGGGCCACGGGACGAGCGGTAAGTGAGTGGGTTGGACGCAGATTAATAACACCTGTCTCTTGTTCTAGTAATGAGCGCGGAGACGGGATAAAACACCAGCGGAACCGGAGACCGAGGAGAGAGAGAGTCGGACTGTTGGTGCGAGACACTGAGTTTACCGGAAGCCGGAAGTGCGTGACCCGGAAGTGATACAGAGACTGAGCGATATATGAGAAAACAGACACACGAAGAAGTGTGCACGTTTGTGTTTGAGTTAAGAATAAAAAGCATCAACAGTCCTGCCGACCCCCGTGTCCTCTTCCTTCCTTACCTTATCGAACTTGTTACACCAGGTATGTCACATGCTTTCTGGAATACCCCCCTGCTGAACAACAACTGTTGGTTTTGGGGTTTGGCTGGATGGTGTGTGTTTGTTTTGTGTTTCTGTGTGCCACACAAGTCCTGAGAAGTCACCCCAAGGTGGTTGGTCCCAGTATAGCTCATAAACCCACCCTCTGTAATAAAATAGGAAGTCAGACAGATTAAACAATACAATGGTTCTGTGGTTTGTTTTTTAAATACGTTTTGTTTTAGTTTTTTTGTTTTTTTACATTTAACTTTAATTTCTAAATTTCCATAACTGTTTATTTCACTCCGACATAACTCTAATAAACTGTATAGCGGTACACCGATTTTGCGGGAGTGTGGGTGGGGTCTTGATATCACGGATCCACTTCACGCTCAGTACTACTGCTCAGGCTCCAAGACGTCAGCGGCTTTCTTTTAGTTTGAATCTTTCAGTTGTGCTCTGTAGATCAGTTGAGGCATTTTTCTTAATGAGCAGCTGCAGTTAATAAAACACATCTGCACGGCTGAGTGAGAAAACTGCAGTGTGCTTATTTCCTCTTTCAGCGCCATCCACGAATCACGGCCCTGTTGGACGCTGATGGCATAAAGTGAAGGGTAATTTGTGTAACTTTTTTTTCCACAACAATAGCCAGACTGTCAGAAATGATTGTAAGCCGATTCCAATTTCAGGAGACAACATTACTGTCTGTATCCACTTAAGTGTGAAACAAGATGTTACCTTTCCAAATTCTGATGAAATTACATGAGAGATGTCAGTGGTACACTGGGTAAAATCACATCAGGACCCTCGAACTGTAGTAAAATCACTTTTTTCTTACCGGATGGCTTGTAATTTCACGCAGTAGATACTATTTCTGAGGAGGATTTTACACACCCTCTTTATTCTGGCACAGCCAGTTTTACAGTCACCAATATTAGAGTTTTGACATGCTGTAATACGATTGGCTTGCAGTATATTTTTAATTTTATGACCAAAACCGTACATCATATATGAGTCTCATAAAGGTATCTTATCTTATAAAATACCAGAATATAGATGTTTTAGCTCGAAATTCAATGAATAAAATGGTCTATATTAAAACCATCTGTTTTTGGCTACTTTTGACCATATCTGTATAGCAAACGGTATAGCAAAATCTGTGCCATTTGACATTTTCTGTTGTTGCACAGTATAGCCCAGTCTCATACCACATTAGCAATATAACCCTTAGGTCTTGCTGTAAGTGCATGTTGTTTGTTGTATTGATGGTAAAGGCTTTTCGTATTGATTTCTGTGCTGAGACCTGAAAAGCCAATAATGCCGCCAGTCATAAATTATTTGTTTTAAACAATTAGAAACACCATGAGTGGTTGAGATGGGATGATGCAAGTCAGCTGTAAGAGCTACGAGGGGAGTTCAGTTTCCGTATCTGAAAGAAAATCTCTTATCTGCAGAAGAGTACTAAGTTTATGGGAGTCTTTACATGTCAGGCGCAGTTGTTAAGCGGGATGTATGTTCTTACTACTTCAACCGTCCAATGACACATGAGCACTTCCATGAAATTGAAAGGTTAGAGAAGGAAAACCTCTAGACAGTCAAAGTCCCCATGCGATTGATTTACAAATCTACTCTCTGTTGTACGAGCAGAACCACAATCCCCGAACGAAACAAACACAGTCAGTTTTCAATAATTGCAACCTAATTGTTGCCAAATAGATTCTAAATGTTTAATGCATGAAATCATTTTCTTTCTTTTTTTTTTTTTTTTTGGTTATTCTTGGTTTTCTCTCAATGAATGAGAAATAAAATCTATTTATTTATACATGGTAATATACAGCAATATTTATATATTTTTACTAGAGCATTTTATAGCATGAACTGCAATTGGTTAGCCTGACAAGCCAGACCCACATCAAGATGTTTGGTCTGGAAACTCACCATTGACAGGGCTCAATCCGAGGGGCGGATAAACGGTTGACTTTCAAACTCCCTCTGCACGTGATAGGATAGCGCTACAACCAACCAGAGCAACGGAGGTGAAGCAGAGCTAGTTGACAGATTAAACATTCGCCATATCCGGTCGGCTAAACTCCGAACACATCTTCCCTTCTTAAGAATGACTTCAGTGCCGTTCTTTGTTCTTTTCTCAGAGAAAAGCTTAACTCCAAGTCTTCCAGAGTCGCGGTCAAAGCTGATTCGAAAGACCGCCGTTCGCCAGTTTCTGTGTTTACTAGAAGCACACAAACACAACTTGGCCGTCATTATGTTAAGCCCCGCCCACCAACTCTATACACAATGTGATTGGCCCGACAGAGTTTGGCTTTTACAGCTCAGAAGTGTATTGAGAGTTGCTAGACGACACTCGCGGCAGATTAGATTTGATGCCGCTAGGGTGCGTCTAGATTTCTAGGCTAGCAATTGGTGGCTTCTGTGACATGTTTAGTAATGATGCAAATGAATCATTAAATTAGTTGAATCATTGAAACGGAATCATTGAAAATCATTAATAAGGGACATTTTGGCATTAAATAAAAAACATTGGTTATTGAATGCCTAAACAACAACAAAATCAGCATTGGTTCTGGAAAAAAAATGCAACTTTAAAGATAATAGAGTGCCACAGTAGGGTTCCAAAAGTAAAATCCATTCATTTTCTCCATAGGAAAATAGTTTTTTAACAATAACTTATAAACCTTTAAAGACATCCTTACTGTGAGCTGTGAGGTTGGATAGCATTTGCTTTTTTTGAAGACGTCAGCCCGCATTATTTCAACTTAGTTTTAAAATAATCGTGTTTAATAGCATAATTTGTGGTGAAAAACTATATTACCCATAATGCTGTACAGAAGATTCCACCAATCAGAGTCGAAACAGGCAAAGCGCACCAACAAAGCCCCACTTTAGCCCCACTTTAGTCCCATGAAGCACTGCGTATGACATAATCAAGTCGGTCTCCCTACATTCTCCAGATATTTAAAGGGTACATAGCACAGTTTCTGCAAATCTCATGTTAATCTCGAGTACCTATAAGGTAGTATTGCATCCTTCATATCTCCAAAGAGTCTTTAGTTTATCATTTATAAAAGACAGATACGCTGTACTGATTTTTTCTGAAAACAGCCAAGCTTGTGCAGGCGTGAAGTGGGTGGAGTTGATATGTGCACACGCTCATCCGGGAGAAGGACTTCCATCCTTTATGATGTCATACAGGGCCACTTTGTATTTAGAGTGTATTTGTCCATACGTCCAACTCGTTAAGCATGAGAATCCAACTCTATCAGAGTTTAAATATGTCAGAATGCACAAAATATAATTACCCCCCACCACCACCACCACCACCACCAAATATTTCAATATATAAACATTTTACAATAAGCTTAAAATATATTGTGTGTGTACACTGTAAAAAAAAATGTTGATTTTTGTTGGTTTAACTTAAAAAAGTAAGTAACCTGGTTGCCTTAAAATTTTGAGTTGATTGAAATTAAAAATTTGAGTTGATACAATGAAATAAATTTGTTTAATAAATAGAAACTCAAAATATTTTTGTATCTGAACCACATAAATAATTTGATAAATCATGAAAATAGCACTGTTTGGCATGTTTCACTGCGTCATCAGAAATAAAACACTCACAATTACCCAATATGCTTACAAAATCTTTTAATAATATTTTAATAAAGGTTTTCAAATCTCAAAAAATGTTCATTGTATTAACTTAAAATTTTAATTTCAACGAACTCAAAATTTTAAGGCAACCGTTAATTGAAATTAAAATTTTGAGTTAATACAATGACAATTTTTTGAGATTCGACAACCTTTATTGGAATATTATTAAAAGATTTTGTAAGCATATTGGGTAATTGTGTGTGTTTTATTTCTAAAACATAGTAAAAAAAAACATAGTTGTTTTTCTGATGATGCAGTGAAACATGCCAAATAGTGCTATTTTTATGATTTATCAAAAATTGTATGTGGTTCAGATACAAAAATATTTTGAGTTTCTATTTATTAAACAAATGTCCTTCATTGTATCAACTCAAATTTTTATGTTCAATAAACTCAAAATTTTAAGGCAACCAGGTTACTTACTTTTTTAAGTTAAACCAACAAAAACCAACCAAAATTTTTTACAGTGTAGTTTTATATTTCCCCATAGTTTAATTTGATTACTGTGCAGTATGATTGTATTGGTTAAGCACGCAGTCTTGTACCTTTTGTATTTTGGTCCAATTTCCAAACTTTCCCAACTTTTTTTGTTGTTGTTGCTGCAAATCAAAATTTGCAATGTTATGATTTTCCTTGTAACTGGTTGACCAGTTTAGTGTGGTTTTTAACGCTTATAAAGACTTTTTGGAAATCCCTATAGGAAAAATACTTTAAGTGTGCGAGCACGGTTGAAAAAATAAACAAAATTGACATTATGGCAGATGATGTAAAGTAACGCAAAAAAAATCTAATTAGGCAAGGATACCTTTTGCATAGCATTAGCATAAACATTTTTCTGTATATTATGCAAATGAGGTGTTGTTTTCCATCCATCAGTATAACTCACATGCACTACCCAATCAATGTTCAGGCTCTGCTAATCTTTTCAGATGAGCACGAATGCATTCAAATGTCATTCCCTGTTTTTGTTTGAAGCCACCTTCCTGCAGCACGCATGCATTGTGTTTCAGAGGGCCCTGTGTCATACCCAGCATGCTGTGGGAATGACAGAGGAAGACGCTGGGAGAGCATTAATTGGGAGGTTGTCAGAGGGAGAGAGAGAAAGTCTCCTTCACATGCCATCAGTGGTTCATCAGCCTGGGGAGGGGGATCTGTCTGCAAGCTGTCAGCCACGAGATTTCGCTTTTTATTAAAGATCGTTGTGCCATATCTCAAGGTCTCATCATCAGCCGAGGGAATAAATGAAAGGGATTGTGCTCTATTATAGAAGGTGTCAGGGATTTCTCTCTGTCTATACAAAAAGCGTGTATGTTTATGGATGTTTATTAATCTTCTGAACCAGTTGAACGATCTATGGAAAAACACCCTGTGACAGCACCCATTGGTGCCTTCAGACCTCGCAGTCTTCACTTTCTTCATAATTTGGGGATGGAAGTCAGTGCACATCAATCAATCTGTAGCATATAGCACTTTTCAAACAAATCAGCTGAATTCAAAGTGCTTCACAAGCGTAAACAAGATGAAAATAACACAAAAATAGTTTATAATAAAATAAAAGTTAAATGTATAAACAGTAAAATTATTGATTAAAATGATCAACAATGAAATGTTGATAAAGCAAAATTGAATAGAAATGTGATAATGATGAAAATTCCCCTTTATTTGTCAACAGAAGTGCGTGTGATGATGCATTTGACAGATCCAGGGCTTTCATGAAAGCTACAGATTATATTTCTGCATTTTTGTATCCCTGCCTCGACTCGACAGTCGGATCGACAGAGGGGATTATTAAAGGTAGGTCAGGCAATTTTTGGAGTGACTAGCAATAGCAAGTTAGCTTTGAAAGCATGAGATTCTACTCTCCCTTCAGAGCATCTCCAAAGCCACGCCTCCTTCAAAACAAATGAACGCAAACAGCAGAGTTTGCAAAGCGTCACCAGAGACGGCGTCTTAAAGCACACAACATTATAAGAATAATAAACATAAACAGCTTAAAGAGCACTGACCTGTACCACCTGACTGCTGCAGATTCATTTCGCCATTGATAGTTGCCATTGAAACCTATAAACGTATAAGTCAAGAACCACTCCGAATATAACGTCACAAGTTTACATATTTTCCAAAATGAGTTATGGCGTGCCGTAATCTCATTGTTTTGGTTAAGGAGCAATTTGAAAAAGGGGCTACTGTTTCGGTTGCTGTGCTCGGTGGCTGATGTGTGTCTGATGTGTGTCAGGGCGGCAGTGGCTCAGTGGTTCATGTAGATTGTCTACAAACCGGAAGTTTGTTGGTTCGATCCCCGGTTCCACCTGACCAAGTGTCGAGGTGTCCATGAGCAAGACACCAAACCCAGCTGCTCCCGACGAGCTGCCAGACACCGCCGTTGGTGTATGAATGGGTGGATGTGAGGCAATATGTAAAGCGTTTTGGATGGCCATAGGGTCTGTTAAAAAACGCTATATAAGTTCAGTCCATTTACGATTTAACTCTGCAGCATTATACGCGCTGATAGCGTGTGATGTCTGCGCGAGCCGGTGCACGGAGGTATGGAAATGCATCCATTGACAGGCAGGTAGGACATTGAATGCAATGATTGGACAAGCATTTTATGGTCCTACACTGTCCACAGAAAAATGGGGGGGTGGGGGGGGGGGTGGAACACTGTCACAACAGCTTTCTAACTTGTATGTGATGAACTTAGAGTATGCAGTTTCTTTCCCCCTGCATTTGGCCTAAAATAATGTGTATGCTGTCATCCAGTCTGAAATGTTGACTACAAACACAGATATTTTTTTCTTCAGATTTTCTTTCCATATTCACGAGCCTTTGCAGCCTTTAACCACAGCTTACAATGCACTGGATCCTGAAAGTAACTCACTCCCGCTAAACATATATGTAGTAAGTTCGTAATGTAAGGAAGGAAGAGGACACGGGGGTCGGTTGGACTGTTGATGCTCTCTTTATTTCTGTATCAAACTCAGCGTCACACTCAGCTTCTCTCAAACTCATAGACAATCACTTCCGGTTCACAGCGCTTCCGGCTTCCGGGTAAACTTCAGGGTCAGGGTGTCGCATCAACAGTCCGCCTCTCTCTCTTTCTGGTCTCCAGTTCCACTGGCGTTTTATCCCCTCTCCGCGCCCATTACTGGAACAAGATACAGGTGTTATTAATCTGCGTCCAACCCACTCACTTACCGCTCGTCCCGCGGCTCTCTCTCCCGCTGCAGACCTTGCTGAACCACGCCCCCCTTGCCACAATATACTCTTTGAATTATTGCACCAGGGAACATGTCAATACCATTATAACTAAAAGTTTGTGAAGAAGTATTTCCTACTAAAGCGATTCGGTATTTGACTCTGGTCAAATCTAGCAGACTGATGGGAATGGCTTTGGACGGCAACATACCAGTGCATTATGGGTGTTGAAGTTGTCCCAACTATTTTACAAAAGGGAAAAGCTTTTTTTCCTTGGTTTTCTCCGGTAGCACAGATTTACATTTCCCCCCCCACCTTTTTACTGCAAAACAACCATCTATGTGCAATTGTGCATACAACTCTTTTGTATGCTCATTCATATTTAGTTTAAATCAGATTAACATTTGTTTATTTGTTTTTTTTTAATTGGTTGGATCCAATTTCATGACGAAGGCCATGAGACTGCAAGTCCAGAGAAAAGGACTTCATATAAGAGGGTTGTAGACTTGCTTTTCCAAGCAAAAATCTGAGCAAATTTGACAGGGCACACATTCGCTTGTTAAATTTTATTATGCAATTTTAAAAACTGTTTCACCATCTGCTGTAGGCGTCCCGAGAAATGGGCAAAAACTGGGCCATAGACATGTCACTTTTCTGAAGATAATGGTACTCTCCATCATTTGAAATGATGCAGAGGCTCTTCAACAGGGCAGACGCATTAAGGCGATGAGACGGTTTTACGTCATCACTGTAGTTTTCAAAGAGCAGCTTTGAACTTTGCGCAGAGCTTTCACAGACTATCAGAGAAAAGGTATCAGATGTAACTTATGTTGTAGATGTGGTAAAATATTGACCTGCAGAAAGCTTTTCGATTAGGGATGCTCCGATATAAAAAAAGTTGGCAGAGACTGATAACGATATTTTTTTATATTTGAAAGCTGATAACCGATTTATTGGTGCAAATCTAAATCCACGTTTTCATATAATATTTTAAAACCCGATTAGAAAAAATTCTCACCATTAAAGACCATGCCCCAAGCGTACAATTATGTTCTCATTTTAATTGTATGTAGCTTATATGACAGACTCGTGCTGAACATGTTGCACTTCGCTGTATTATCCTTTTTATCTTAGAATAATCATTTTACATGAAAATATTCATTTAAAAAAATAAACCATACAAATCTAGTAGCAGTTGTAGGGAAAGACAGTTTAAGACCCAAGACCATATGTGAAGAATGAAGACCAAGAGTCAAGAGTGGAATTAATTAAAGAAATGTACTGAAGAATAGTTTGCAGTTTCATCAGCAAAAGCTTTAGGTCCCAAAAGGAGTTTGTAGGCTGCGCTCTCCCTCTACTTTGTTTCGTACATACAATTTTTTCAATGGTTTTCAAGGTCTAGCTAGTCAGTACTGCAGGTTGAATGATTGGCTAAGAGAGAATAGACAGTCGTGGTAAATGTCCACACAGTGTCAGTGAATCAGATTAATCAGTCAGTTAATCATGTCTCCATAGATCACTTGGCTTTTTCACCCCGGAATTAGCCATGTAGTGACCTTCCAGTTCTGGAGCAGGTGCCAGCTTGCCCAGAAAACAATTCCACCCATCTCCTAGGGTGCCTGTAATTCACCTCCAATACTAGCAAACATTCAAGAGAACAATCAAACTAGAATAAATCATTGAAATAATCTTAATATATAGGATGATAGATATTAATTAAGGCTTTGTTTATATATATTATAGAAGTGGCAGTGGATTTCAGAATCCCCCATTCATAGTCCAACGTTAGGTTTAATATTAGGCAAAGGTTATTGCATTTTGAGACAGGTTTAGTCACCTTATCGGTATGCCACTTTCCAACGCCTTTTCTTCTTCCCTGCGTAGTCAATCATATAACATTCACATGTGTCTCTGGTAGTGCGGCAGAGAGACGCGAGTCAGTCTTCAGTAGTGTTGGCTGCAGCATGTATCTGAAATAAGATCTCTGAATGTTTGTGCTGCTGTTGCCACCCGGCACCTGTCAATCCTCTGCAGCTCTTTCCTGTCAGTGCTTCACTGGCTACCAAGCAATTGAAGATATTATTCAAGCCGCCATCCGTCCAATTTCAGGATCGATGATGCTTATTATTCACGACTTCTGGATATGCAGAGAATTCAGGTCTGGATATATTCATGTGTGCAGGGGTGATGCCAACTCCTTTGACAAATTGGGCATTTAGCCAGGTTTATCCTAAATAAATGATTTTAACAACCAAAATATTTAAACACAACATCTTGATATGACATTGCTAGCTTTTGATTTATCATCCAGCCATTTTACTGAAGAAACAAACACACCTACATCTTGGATGCCCGGGGGTAAGCAGACAAACATCAAAATTTCATTTTTGGGTGAACTTTCCCTTTAATCTACCCATTTTTACACAATTAAAAGGCAAAGGATGGATGCAACTAAGCATCACTAGTGGTGAGTAAGAATACTAATTTTTGGACATCTTTGTATCTGTTGTGGTTATTTGTCCTCCCGCTGTTCTACAGAAATGCAGATGTAGTTCTGTGTTGTTGGGACGCTCATCTGGTGTGCCTTTGAGACTAATAACCAACTGGGTGGAATTGAATTGCATCCACAGGCCTCTCTCTGAATCCGTGGCCGGTCTCCCAGTGCACTGGCCGCTCTCATTAGAATGGAAATGGAAGTCACAGTATCTGGAAGTCTTGGGGGAGAGGTCAGAGAGCTGGGTGAGCTGACACTAAACCAAGAGTCCCGCTTTTCCTTTATTCTGAGTTTACTGGCTGTGCATTGCTCTTTTGATTATGTGTAGGAAATGGAATGAGATCATTCTCCTTGACGTCGACCTTCATTTAAGGAAACACACACCAACATTGTTAGAAATTGAAAATTTCAGCAATCAAAAAATATCTTGCTGCCTTTATTTAAAAAAATGAACATAATATATTGCATCTTGAGCTGAAATTGAATCAGGCCATATATTTATTTCAGATGATGTTTTCTGCTGTAGAGCTATTAACCATGAGCACAATCCAAGATCTCGCGCAGATAAGTGGAGCGTGTGTATGATTCACTGCCGTTTTGGGACTTATGTCTTCTCAGCATGAGGTACACTTGAAATTCACAAACTGGAAACTCAGCTGGAAACAAATCTTAGAGGCATATGCAGCTAAGATACTTTTATCTTCAAAAGGAGGTGCAATATCTGCAAATGAGATAAACATGTTGTATTTTATTAATTTGGTGTGAAACCACACATGTTGTCATTAGGGTTAGAAACTGAAAACTGGTACCATGTTGTAATTCTTTGTTGCAATTGTATGATGTTCATCAAAGAATGGTAACGCTCTCTTTTGATAGTCCATTCGTTTGATTCGAGTAACTTTGCAACATGTCAACTTATTCTAACCCTAATCTAATACTCTACTAAAAATCTAATGAGAGTTATAGGTGCCGCATTACTTATAGTTAACAGAATGTGACAGCCCCTTTCACACTGCGTTTCCGGCAAATACACGGATAATGCGACCCGGCATTTGTTCCCGGGCCGCTAGATTTGGTCCATTCACACAGCCAGCGAAATACCGTAATATGTGCGCTTTTACACACAACGCTTAACGGTCCCGGGTCGAGTTGACACGTGACATCCGGATGTGACGTGTAATGGCGAGCGATCTCAGCTTCAGCGCGGATAGTAAGGAGCTCCATGGTCTCGACTTGTGTCCAGTTTGTACACATTTCTGCTTGTTTAATTTTAGTTTATTTTGTATACGAACACTCTCTGCGTTTAAAACACCGACTAGCTCTTCTGGCACTGCAGGGTTGTATTATTGAAAAAACAAGCTCTAGGAGTCGCACGATAACTTCGTACACGTTGAGGCATTAGTTTCGGCTTTTGTTCACACAGCGCTCGTCCCGGGTCGAATACCGCAATATTACTAGGTCCCCGACCCGGGTCGAATTCGGTAATCAATGCCGGGACGTGGTTGCTTTCACACAGAAGGTGACCCGGCAATGTTCCGGGAATATTGCGGGTCCGACGTGCAGTGTGAAAGGGGCTTTACAGGGACCATCAAAATAAAATAAAACTGTGTTTATTACTAGAAGCTTAGTTACAGGTTTGCAGTATTAGTTCCTAATTTAAATTTGACCATTTAAATCAACCCGATCACACATAAATGCGTATAAATAGTACGAGTGTGCAATGTCGTGGAATGTATACGGCAAAACTCATTTTGGCGTGCACATAATACGCACTTTATGGCGTATATATGACACGCTCTCTTGGGTAGGTTTAGGGTAGTGGGGTGGGGGGTTCGTATGTATAATATGCCATAAAGTGGGTATCATATGCACGCAAAAAACAGCTTATCATATGCATGCCAAAATGAGTTTTGGCGTATACCTTCCACGACATTGCACACTCGTACTATTTATACACATTTTTTCGTGAGATCCGGCTGGTTTGAATACATAAATGTGTCAGCAGTGTGTGTACACAACCACCCTATAATGGTAAAAATCCACCACTCCTCTTTTTTCATCCCCATTAATCACAGGAAGTGTCTCAGAATAAGATGTTTGCAATTGGACAAATGTGGTATTTTGTGGAGGCTGAAGCTTACAATATAGATAGTTATCTCTAAAGTTCAAGAATCCCGACTAAATCCAGCGGTGTCATCATTAATTGACGCCGCTTTGAAGTGACGTTAAAGGGAGCGAGGATGTATCAATTCACTTGATTCAATTCCTCCGCCCTCGCGTCTTTTCCTCGCGTCTTTTCCTCGCGTCCTGAAGGGGTGGAGCTAAGGCGTGCTTTCTAATATACACGTGCTTTCTTTCTCTGCTGTTTATGTTCACAGACATGTCTGACTGTGTTTATGTGAACGTTGTGTGTTTTTAAAGGGTTAGTTCACCAGAAAGTGTTTTTATGTTAAAAATGCCCTGGCTCTTCCGAGCTTTATGTTGGCAGTTACTGTTATGCAACTTTCCGTCCACTGGAGGGTGCCTATTCTAAACAAAGGCATAGTTTGATGATGCCAAGTTTGAAAGCAGTATCTTGGGACATGTGGTCTTCACCTCACAGCCGGTGGAAAATAGGACTCGGGCAGAAATCATGTTGATGGATGCGGTTATTAACGTTACTGTAGTTTAAAGCAGAGCAGGACCGAGTGTTGTGGAGCTGAGCACGGCGGCTGGAGCGATTGTTAAATAAACACAAAAAACTAAAACATCTGTTTGGTTTTGATGAAGTATCTGGACCGAGCACGGGCTACACAGGCTCCGCCCTCTTCTGGAAAGTGGGCAGCAGCAGTTCATTTGTATTTAAAGATACATGCATGAAAACAGCATGTGTTTCCTTCCACTCAAAAATGGGCTTTACAACATGGTATAATACATGATCTGTGGGGTATTTAAGCTGAAACTTGACACATTCTGGGGACACCTTAGACTTATATTACATCTTGTAAAAATGGGCATAATAGGTCCCCTTTAAACTTAGTATGCTACATTGATATGACCTAAACCAACTAGTGTTTTGTCCTAATGAAAATTGTCTGAAAATTGTCTATGCCTTAACATAAAGACACTTATTATAACACATATTGTCCTTGCCTGCACGCTACAACAAACTTACAGTTCAGCTGTAAATGTGTGAGTCATGATTGTGCGAGTCTTATGAAGCAGGTTTTTAAATGCAACTGTTAATACAATCGAATCGACTTAATGACTTTCTGAATCTGTTAAAATTACAGATTTACCTTTCCCAAAAATTGAAACTGCTGACCTTGACATATAGGTATTATGCTTTACTGCTGACCAATAGAAACACACAACATTTTTTATTTTATTTTTTTTTAACCACGAGAAGCAAGATAAGAGAATTAGAAAATGTTCTGGCCAGGGGTCTTACTTGGCAATAAAATGTACCAATCCTTGTCAAAGTCTATATATTATATTGCATATTGCAAGTCTATATTTATTGCATTTGTATAGTGTCTTTTCATCCGTGGGAGAACCTGCAGGAGGATATCACAGTCATTACTGCATCAGAGATGGAAAATGAAAAACTAGAAATAATCACTCATTGTGCTCTTTCTATTTGTCAGCACTTAAACAGTAATCACACTAATTACATCGGTTTGTGAGGAAACAGTGACTCACTCACACGGCCTATTTGTTCTCTTTAATGTTGTTAATATGTGTTTTGATTTGTTTAAGGTTCTAATGAGATTAACATTTGGACTCCTTAAAGTTAATCACTCAATATACGATTGGATAGATTTGTTCATTTATGTGTGCGTCTGTCTGAGAAGAGAGGGTCAATAGTTCAGGAGCGAATTAACAAAATATCAATGTTTCTGAGACATGGCATTTGTATCCTTAGAGAACGCTGAAGTTGTCTCTAATTAGTGCCTTGCAGGAAACACGATACATATCCTAATACATTTTTCTAATGACATTCTTTCTTGATAATTAGCGGTAAGTGGAAAAAATGTATGTCTAAATTCAAGTTGTCTTCGGAGGTTAATGCAGTTTCTGAAAAATGAGACGAATGCATTTCTGGGAAGTCAACGAGATGTTTTACACTGAGACAAACTACTAGATAAACGCACATCTGAGTGATCTTATTACGCAAGGCTATAGGCTGAATGTAAAACTGCCAGTTATGAAGTATTTTTAAATGAAAATATATGTTGTGGTGTATGCTGGGTGAATTAAATCTCAAAACCAATTTAGCGTGATCTCTTAATATGTTGCAAAATGAGGTTTAAATTATTTGCAACCAAATTTGGAATGGATCTAAATAAAGTGCACTGATTTATTTCATTACAATTATTTTAATAATACATAAAACAACATGTATAAATGGATAACAGGAGTGCAGATGCTGTCATCCAGTTGGGTTTTTACCTAATTTTCAATATCATACATCACAGGCCGAATATCTGGTCGATAATAATAATAATAATAATAATAATAATAATAATAATAATAATAATAATAATAATAATAATAATAATAATTCATTACATTTATATAGCGCTTTTCTAGACACCCAAAGTGCTTTACATATTGAAGGGGGGAATCTCCTCAACCACCACCAATGTGCAGCACCCACCTGGATGATGCGACGGCAGCCATTTTGTGCCAGAACGCTCACCACACACCAGCTGATTGGTGGAGAGGAGACAGAGTGATTAATATGGGGATTATTAGGAGGCCATGATGGACAGGGGCCAATAGGCAAATTTGGCCAGAATGCCGGGGTTACACCCCTACTCTTTATCGAAGGACATCCTGGGATTTTTAACGACCACAGAGAGTCGGGACCTCGGTTTCTCATCCGAAGGACGGTGCTCTTTGACAGTACAGTGTCCCCATCACTATACTGGGGTGTTAGGACCCACACAGACCACAGGGTGAGCACCCCCTGCTGGCCTCACTAACACCTCTACCAGCAGCTACCTGGTTTTCCCATTTGGTCTCCCATCCAGGTACTGACCAGGCTCAGCCCTGCTTAGCTTCAGTGGGAAACCAGTCTTGGGCTGCAGGGTGATATGGCTGATCATTTGCACAACTTGGAAACAGGTTATTAATAGGATACCATTTTTATTACATTTGTGAAAAGCACCTTATTTTTGAAAGTATAGAATATATATATATATATATATATATATTTTTTTTTTTACATTTAATATCATATTTCTTGATTTACTTCAATATCCTCTATCATCAGCATCATCATCGTCTTCTTACCTTTAAAGATGTTTCCATGCAAAGAGCACTGATGCATTTTGTGTATGGATTATAGATGTAATGCTTCTGTTGCACACCAACACTAGCCTCCTCTATCATACACTCGGCTGAAGTTTCAGCCCTTACATTTTTAATTTTACAGACATTTGTGGAGAGAAACACTTTTATTTCTCTACTCTGCATATATAAATCTATCAGGATGCACAACTCATTCTCACTCCCAAAGCGTCAAAATCTGAAGCATAATCAAGAGCCTTCTGCGTCAACGAAGACGCCAAAGATACCCCTAAGTGTCACTATATCGATATGTTGTTCGTTGTGTTTTGCTACAGAGAACAAATTAGCTAATATGTAAGCTTAACATCTCCTGTGGTGATGTCAGTATAATTATGTATTAGGTCTAGAATGACAGATAATTATATCCACTTCAAAAACATTTACTGTCATTTATGATTGTTTCGTATGTTTTAAAGACTCTGTCCCAAATGGCACACTAAGCCCTTTCAGTCCTCTACATGTTGACAATGCAATTCTCCATAAACGGCACACTCCACCAAGGGCACATAGCGGCTGCAACTGGATTCACTCATGAGCACCTTTCTGAAACTAAAATGACAAGACCGCAAGTGTGTCATTTGGGACAGGGCCATAGTTCTGAAGAGACTGCATTAGTCCTCCTGAATTTGAGTCTACCAGATTACTTAATAACACATAAAAGCTACATAAGATAATGTTTGGATAAAAACGTAAATTAGAGTAAATTTAGTGTCCTTTGTTTTAATGCATCTCGGAAGCTTCGGGATGCAAGTGTTGTTTGATTGTGGGATATTTCTTTCCAACTTTTTTTTTGTTCATTCTTTGATTGGCATTGCCATGACACAGTTGTAATGTAGTTAAGAGGCCGAGAGGCCCATAAAAGCATAAATCATGTTTTTGTCCAAGCCTTTGGAGGGCAAAAAGCATTAGAATGAAGACATTCATGTATTCCCCTCCCCACTCCCACACTATAGCACATCACAGCTAAATTATTTAACCACAGTGTCAGAACGTGACATCTGTACACTTGGAACCCAACACAAGATTTCATATGCACAGTGCATATTTTATATTACTTGATCTCTGAGGTAAAGAATAATTACATGCTGTTGTGATGCATAGTATAGTGATTTTCAAATATTGTTTTTGGATTAAACTAAGTGTAATAACTCAGGGATGCAGTGTGGCTCAGCATCGCCAGGGAAAGAGAATGGCAAGAGAATAAAGAGATGAAGGAAAGCATGATTCTAATGGAAATAAGCAACGTGTCAGGCATGAGCTGTTGAGCTGATGTCATTTTTTTGATGCTAAAATGCTTTCTCATGTCCCAGTTTACTGCCCTTGGTCAGGTTCACTTCCTGAAGAGTGCATCTGAGAAGCCATGTTTAGCATATGATATCTGAAGAATTATGATTACTGACACCACAGAAATTGGTAACTATATACGTGCTCTTCAAGTCCAAGTGTTTCTGAGTCTCTAGGGTACAACTTTTTGCACAACTGGCCCCTAAAGTTGGAAAATATAAAAAAAATTCTAGACGTGGGATTAATTTGATATGGTACAATATTTTGCTCATTCAGTTTGACTATGTTGTCTACTTTGGTGAATATTGAAAATGGCATGGATATAGAGGTCTATATGTGCCTTGTTCCTACACTGTAAAAAATTACTGTAAAAATACGGGACATTTTGTACAGTAATTTACCGTTCTTCATTAATACAGCTGAATACTGTAAATGAGGCAGAATTTGACGAGCAAATGAATAACGGCAAGCTACTGTTCAGTTTTACGGGATAATACAGTATTTTTTATATTATAGTCACATGCTTGAGTCTGCTCACAACTCATAGGAAAATCAGGAAGCATCACATCTCATCAACAGGCGTGCAACCAAAAAGGATTACCATAACATTTAAGGTTTAACATTACATTACTTTAATATTTTATTGTGAGAAAAGAAGAATGAGAAGAGGATTAAATTAAGGAAGAATTTTTGCTCCGATTGTGACCCTGCCAGCACACATCAGACGACGGTGCATCACCAGCATGTGGCTTTTCACTTCACCAATTTATCAAGGTAAATGCAAACTGAAAAAAAAGTGTTCTTTTGTAACTGACTTGATTTATTATCGAATCTACATCAGGTATTGTTTTTTTGTTTTAAATGTGAAAAAATTACTAAAGCAAATTACTAAATTACTCACTAAAGCAATGAGACTAGCAGTCACTGCTGGCTGCCTCTGTTTTAGTCCTACCATTCGTTGAGAGATTAAAGATTGTCTGTGTTAAAATGGTAAGATTATTTTGTTGTGTAGGTCTGTGGATTGTAGTATAAAAATGCTAATGTGCAACATATGTGGTAAGACCCGCAGCAATGCTCATAGTTTTTTGCTGAATGCAAAGTGTGGCATCCCCGAGTGCATAATACTTTTTTCTATGTTTTCAGCCATCAAGTGTCACACATAGAGGCAATGATACTCCGTGCTGATGTGAGTTTTGCTTAGTATTCCACTTGTTTAGTATTTACTTCATGCCTATTGTGACTGTATACACATTTTCATTTCACTACATAGGCCACCATTTTTCTGTTCTACAGATATCTGCCACTGCAGCAGATGCTGAGCACACCCTGACCCTCCCTGCGTCCACTGATACTGCTAGGTAAGTGTCACAAGCAAGCATGGAGTATAAAACAATAAAACAGAATAAAACATACTCTCTAGTTGTTCTTTTTCTGTATTCAAAGAATATTTTAAAGAATGTTGGTAACCAGACAGTTGACAGTAGCTATTGACTTCTATTGTATTTTTTGTTTCTACTATGATAGTCATTTGGGTCTGTCAACTGTCTGGTTACCATCATTCTTTAAAAAAATCTTCTTTTCTGTTGAACAGAAGAAAATAACTTATACAGGTTTGGAACAACATGAGGATGAGTAAATCATAACAACATTTTAATTTTGGGGTGAACTATCCCTTTAATACTGCTGACAAAGTTATAAAGTGCTGTCTACATTACTCTAAGATACTCAGGTCTCTTAATGCCTCAGATCAAACTTAAACTAAATTTGATGCAAATACTGTCATAATGTCAACAACCTAGAATATTAAGGCCTATATTTGAATGCAGTGTGTCTAAAGTGCAATTAATAATTACTTACCTCACTAATATGTTATATTTCTGTGTAATTATATTGTAGATGCTCTATTTGTGTGAACCCCAAGAGAGGAACAAAAGCCAGCCAGGCAAAGGTGGTGTCCAAGCAGACAGGGACGCATGTGCATGAAAAAGGCAACAACTGTGAATCTTTAGTCACCGTCTTAAAAAACTCATGGAGTGGGGCAAAGTCACAGCATTATGTTCTGTTCAGCCTAGCCTCACTGGTGAAGCAGAAATATTGTCATTCTATGAATGGATTTTATGTTATTAGCTTTAATAAAAGCATGTTTTAAAGTTATCTTTTGTCTGAGCCATTTGTTTGCCAGCAATTTTCAGTGTTTTTTGTTTTAAAATGTAAATTATACATCATCAGTTTCTTGTAGTGTTGCAATATAAATATCACATTTGATAGTACTTTAATAAATGTTATAGTATTAAACCATTTATGAAAATTACAGCAGGAACACTAAAATAACATTATAACGGGAGGGAAACACCTGACAGTATTATACTGTACAGACTATATTTTCTACAGCACAGTACTGTAATATTTTTTACAGTATTTAACTGTTGTTTCAGATTACAGTAGGTCCACTGTAAAATTACAGCATTCTACAGGTCACGTAGCTGCCTGCAATCTACTGTAAATTAACGGGGAATTTTTTTACAGTGTATAGCCTGGATGTCAGCCGAACTTAGCTCCGCCCACAACATTTTTAGGTCGGGCGGTTCGGTCTGGACTCAATCCATAGAGGAGTAATTATCCCCGAACAGAAACTGTTCAGACCAATGAAATCATCAGGGTGGGCTTTAGACGATGACGGACAGATGATAAAATGGGGGGTTGGGTCATCTATGGTGTTTCACTATTATGTGATATATAGACCCATAAGTGCAAATTTTAGCAGGCAACCTTGCCAAAATAACACATTTTATCCCCCAAACATACAACCCCCCCAGATGGTGAGATGGTGTTTGGGGGATAAAATGTGTGTTAAAATGTATGGTAAAATTTGCACTTATGGGTCTATATAACGCATAATAGTCGCTTCAACCTGCGGACTTGGCAACACAGTGCCGTTGAGCTCTGTTGACATTTGACAACATACCATGGACACTTTTAAAGGTGGAGATTAAGGTGCTGGTTACCGTGGAGATCCACTTTTGTGTGATGACTGAAACGTGATGTTGTGACGCTTCCCCTCATTTGTGAGTTCAAATCGGTTCAAATGCAGCGCTGCCTTCCTGGAATGCTATGTGAGCGCGTTAAAGTTGCTTGACGTCGCCCAAAGGAATAAAGTGGAGCGCGGCGTGACAGAAGTGTTGCACGGACAAATGGATCTCCACTTTAACGTAATGCGTCGCTTCTTGCTCTGATTGGTTGTAGCTCTATCCAATTGAGGTCTTTCCTGGTTTGGTTGAAACACACCCCATAATCACAGCCCAATGGAGCAGTTTCAGACTCATATTCTGACTAGAATTGAGTATAACCACATCAGGCTACTGTTCCCATTCAAGAAGACTTGCTTTGTACAGTTTTGTTATCTATATTATTCAGCCAGATCATACTGTGCAGATTGTTGAGGAGTGCATTTTTTTTTTAAGTCAGTTATTTTTTTAAATTTAATTAGCTAGCATTCGCTTCAATCTGTTGCTCCACCAGGACAAGAATCTGAATGTAGAAGATGTAGAGGTATGAAGATGTGGAGCCCCTTGTGGAAATGCTGAGAATGCAACACTTACTTTCTATGTGCATGAATTGCGATCTGACATATTTCCAAATGAAACAGCACATGAAATTCACATACTTGTGCAGAGTGTGTTTTAGGCCTCTCTCTCTCCTCAGCTTCGTCAAGCTGTCTCTGAAAGTCTCAGGCACATGAGAATGCCCTTCATTAACAGTTTTCTACTCCTGCATGGCCCCAAAATGAAGACGATAATTAACCACCCATTTCGTAACTGCCAGGCTCAGCTACTCACGCTTAGCTGGAGGATTTTGCACTCTATGCTTTTCAGTTGCACATTTCCTCTGCGCTAATCCATTGTGGGAATAAGCCCGTGTTGTTGCGTTTGATGTTTTTGACGCTGTGGCTCTCCGCCTCTGTGCAGAATGTCAGTGGGGCTCACAGAGCACACCTCATTATCAGGAGTTCCCGCAAAAGGAAAGACAACGTAAAAGAGCACTAAACCCAAAGCCTCGATAGAAGACACATTAAAGGAGTCCTATCTTAAGGAATTAGATGATGTACGCTGGATTCTTTCACCTGATTGTAGACTCGCAGCATTTATGTGTTGATATTGTCATGGCTGTGGGTGGAGAATGCACTTTTGAAGTGTATAAGTTAGAAAGATAGCTTATATTCATGCAATGCTCTAAAAGCAGCTTGTGCTATGCATTAGCTGTAATGCATTGTTTTTTCCTTGGATTTGTGTACAGGATAGATTCAGTAGATTTTTAAAGCTGCTGTGTGTTAAACATGATTTAACTGAAACAGGAAGTTGGGGTAGAACACTGAGGTTTTTTAAAATTATTTTATGGCCAAAATATTTTACAGCATGGTAAAACCATGTTTTACTGCTTACTGTTACTACCCACTACTAAGTAAGTGCTATTACACTGTAAAAAGTGAGAGCTAACTAAAAACTAATTCACTCCATTTAAAATCAACTTAAAGGGGTCCTATTATGAATTTCCATTTCAACTTTAGTTAGTGTGTAATGTTGCTGTTTGAGAATAAATAAAGAAAAGATCTGCAAGGTTACAAAGCTCAAAGCCCCCTCCAAAGGAAGATATTTTATTGAACAGAATCCCTCAGAATGGCTCGTTTGGACTACATTACGATTTTTCCGGATCTTATGAAGTCATCATGTCCTTCACACGAAAAAAGGGCCTGGTTAAGCTGCATTAGAGAAGACAGTGTTGTCATGCATGAAATCCATTCTTGACGATCCTCTTGTTTGTTAACATTGTAACGGTCTGAATCAGGCTTGAACCGGTTTGAAATTGACGCCATCCTTAATGGATAACTCGCCATTATGGAGACGCGAGACATTACCCGAACAAGCGCTAAGTGGTGCGAATCACAGCATATTTTGAATTTCTGAAGAAGGTGCGTCATTGAAACTGGAACTTTATGGTGCATTCGACCCAGAGTGGAAAGAGAATAAAATGTGTGCAATAATGCATTTTTAAACAATCAAGCACGAAAACATAATCTAGCACACCTCAAAAACAAAAACAAAAAATGACTTTGTAAAAGGGTATAATAGGACCCCTTTAAATACTTTTATTCATCTAATGAGCAACAGGTAGCCATTAAACTTCCAAAAAATCTTTTCAAGTGCAACAACAACAAAAAAAAATAGTTCAGCCAATTTGAAGAATAAGCCAACCTATTACAATCAACTTTTAAATGAACATAGAGACAGAGCTGCTCCGGCAACTTTGACGTCTGTCTAGTATGGTAATGGTTAGTTGTTACCATGAGTGAGAAAGGTTGGCATTCGAGCAGCTAAATCTCCAACCTCACTCAGGAACAGTGGAACAGAGGAGTCTGCTGGCAAAAGGAGAACAAAACAGAGTTTATAATAAAAAAAGAATCAACATCAGCTTGGCTATTGTGGTATTTTTGTCTGATTTTAAGCCGAATTCTGACTCGTGTGACTCTCTTTTTTTTCAATCGGGCCGAAACCAGCTTTGTCGTGTAGCAGTGGTATCAAGAGTAGCCTACCTGAAAACCATACTTGAATAAATGTACAGGATCCTTACAGTGAAAATGACTCACGATATTACAAGTTACGAGTTACCAATTCCTACACAACAGTAAAAGTATTAAAGTATCTGATTTTAACAGTACTTTACTCAAATATATAGGCTCAATGATGCACTTGCCCTCGACACCTGAGAGACACACCGGTGAAAATAAGAAACTATTGATTTGTAAGATGAAAATCATGTTTATTTTCTAAAATAAAATAAAAAACTGATCACTTCAATATTGCAATAAAATCAAGGTCAACACAACAGCCTTAACGTCTACAAACTCTCAAGTCTCAGTTAAGCTCAAGTGCACAAAAAGGCTATAAATAGACCAATATAACTCAAAAAGGTCTCATCAAGCTGATAAATAGAATAACGTTAAGTTAAATGAAAAAGTGAAAGCTTGCACTGCACATGCTGGTTTCAGTCTCATGAACTCATATCATAAATCAAACACCTGCTAATGCACTCGCATTCATGTAAAGTAGCCTATATCTAACACACAAGATATAGTACCTTCAATGCCCTTATCCCTTCTAGCAGAAAGAAACTGCTGCAGAAAAAGTTAGACGTCAGGCATAATGTAATGTGTAAATGTATTGGAGTAAAAAGTGCATATTCAAAAATATATAGTCAAGTATAAGAATATCTTTGATATTCAGTACAACTTTAAAGTAGCCAAAAGGATACTTAACTACAGCCCCTAGTGAGGGTATTGCAGAGTTGATGCAGAGCTACAAACCATGTTTTTTCCCTCACTGCACCTGTGCTGAAACAGAAATTAAACCATTTCATCTTTAATGCAGCAAGAAAGAAAACAAAAAGAGGGAGATCTTTAAGTTCTGAACTAGCTGCAGTTCAGCAAACTAATGCTTATCTCCAGTTTGTGTTGCAAAATGGATAAACTATATTGCCCACGTCTTTCGAGCCACCTGCGTGCACATATAAACACCGTCGCCTCTTTTATTAATTTACTTGATCATTAATTTATTTGTTTCAGTTTTCACTTTCACTTTATTTACTCATTTATTAAATATATGTACTTAATTTTACTATCACATGAAATGTGAACCCATTGTCCATCATTTGGCAACTGGCTATAAAAAAGAAGAGTGAGTGGATATCTCACAAGCAATGTAAACCATTTGTTTTTGAAATTAAGCTGCTCTTAATTTTCTTTCATGACTCATTATTGCAGTGTTTATTAGACTGTTAATCGTTTTAATTATAGGCCTATAATTCATTGTTCAATCGACAATGTTTTTTTTCCCCCAGTTTTTTTTTTTTTAATGAGGAGTAAGCTAATAATCTTTTATTATCCTCAAAGTGTGTCGGTTATGTGGTGATGTGCTATGAAATTTTTACGGGGTAAATGTACTGTGATTTAATAATAATAATAAAATTAGGCCTACTCTACAAAAACAAAAAAAACAATACTAATACTAATATTTTCATACATAAAACAAAATGTTAAATCTTCTTGATATCAATAGCTGATGCTTTTGTCAACATCTCTGGATACATGATATAATGCTTTATCGGGTTTATCGTGCATATTTCACACGTGAGCAGTCAAGTCGCCTCACTAAAAAAATGTAAATTGCTTAATTAAAATAGTCTAAAGCAACACAATTGCTATATATATTTGGTCCTAACTTCATTTGTGTTCAATCCACTTAAATATATGTCAAATTGAAGTTTACTTAATCCGTTTTTGTTGAGATTACATGAATGTTTTAGCCTGACAAGCCAGACCAACATCAAGATGTTTGGTCTGAAAACTCACCATTGACAGCTCAATCTGAGGGGCGGGATAAACGGTTGTCTTTCAAACTCCCTCTGCACGTGATAGGATAGTGCTACAACCAACCAGAGCAACGAAGGTGAAGCAGAGCTCGTTGATAGATTAAACATTCGTCGTATCCGGTCGGCAAAACTCCAAACACATCTTCCCTTCTTAAGAATGACTTCAGTGCCGTTCTTTGTTCTTTTCTCAGAGAAAAGCTTAACTCCAAGTCTTCCAGAGTCACGGTCAAAGCTGATTCGAAAGACCTCCGTTCGCAAGTTTCTGTGTTTACTAGAAGCACGCAAACGCAACTCGGCCGTTGTCATTATGTTAAGCCCCGCCCACTGACTCTATACACGATGTGATTGGCCCGACAAGAGTTTGCCGTTTACATCTCAGAAGTGTATTGAGAGTTGCTAGGCAACACTTGCGGGCAGATTCGATTTGGTGCCGCTAGGGTGCGTCTAGATTTCTAGGCTATGAATGTTTTGTTCCATTAACTGAAACTGGACGGGGCTTGTTAGTATGGCTAAATCAAGAGAGATTAAATGCTGTTACTTTATTTGTAAAAGTGTTATTTTATGTATTTTTTAGCAAGATGAGAACGGGAGAGACTTGATTCTGTTTAATACAGTTTAATATTCAATTATGTTGAAATTATTAGAACAATTTAAATTACAGTGGGTTACCATTGTGAAGAAGAGTGGAGCATTTGCTGCTTAGGCTGTGGACTACAACTAATGCTTTTCTGAATGAGCTTTTAATGCTTAGCATTTAAGATGCTAATGTGGGTTATTGCTAGCTAAAAGTTGGTCAACAAACTAGTGCAGTATTATAATTCAGTTGTGTAATATTAAAGATATGAAACTGAAGTGGATGAATTAATATATGAAATTACATTTCTGAATCATGGCAGGGAGCCATATAAAATTCACTTTGATCCTACTTAATTGAGTCACTTAAAATGTATTCATTCCATGTTAGATGAACAAATGATGTGTGTTTAACTTAATTGATTAATGTGGAACCAATGTACACAATTAAATCATGTAAATCCAACACACTTTTTTTCAGTGTTGAGATCGGACCACACAGTGTGAACACATACACCCAGAGCTTTGGCTTTGCATTGCATGCAATCTACTCTGATATAGTATGAGTTGTAACCTTGCTGAAATCATACAGAAATTGCATTGTGTATGCCGTTTTAAGATATTTTATTGAACAGATAAATGGTCATAAATGTAGCTCTCTAACAGAAAAGCTTTATCTATTGTAAAGCGTCATTTCATTAAGGTTGTTACATAGCCTTTGCTGGAATTTATTTTCAAGGAAGAATTGTGTTTATTAATGGGTAAAGCTACAGTAACGTCTTCAGATAGTCAGCTTGAGATCCTTTCCATCTAAGCTGGTTATTTCTCTTAATCCTAGTGAATGTTTTATGAGAAGTATAATATTCTTTTTCAGTTAAAACTATTACTACTAAAACAAGGTTTTTATGAGCTTGAGAACTACATAATGAGGACTACATGAGTAAAAAATGCATTTTACCCCACTCTCCCCTACACATCGGGCAGCACTATGGACATTTGTGAACAATAGCTATAATATTATTGACCTGTTCACTGCTGCTTCAGAGGCATGGCAACATGACCAGCTTACTCCCCTTTGTCAAACCGATAAGTCAAACTCTTAACCCTGACTTTTGACTCTGTGTGTGCTTGCAGTAAGCAAAGAGTACATAACACACATACCGGTAAACTTTAACTTCACATATGCATAAGCATGCAGACGGGTGCTGAATGTAATTGTTCTTTCATGAAATAAAATCCCTTGACGTGCTGAATGCTGATTGAGTTACGCAGACACAATTGACTTGCATTGTTATATGATTAAATTCCTTCAAGCTCTAATTATTAATATGCAAATAATATATAAAAATGAGCTTTTCCTGTATTCATGAATGCAGTGCTCCAACAGTAGGAGGCAGGGAAGCCACATGTTGTGAATCGTGTGTGTGTGTGTGTGTGTGTGTGTGTGTGTGTGTGTGTGTGTGTGTGTGTGTGTGTGTGTGTGTGTGTGTGTGTGTGTGTGTGTGTGTGTGTGTGTGTGTGTGTGTGTGTGTGTGTGTGTGTGTGTGTGTGTGTGTGTGTGTGTGTGTGTGTGTGTGTGTGTGTGTGTCTGTACATGTTTTTCTATCCCAATGGGGACTTCAACCTGAATGTACACAGACTCAAGGGGACTCATGTCACCGTGGGGACCTAAATTGAGGTCTCCATGAGGAAACACGTTTAGAAATAATACAGAATGAGTTTTGTTTTTGCAAAATAAAAATGCAGTAAGTATTGTGTGATGGGTAGATTTAGGGGTAGGGTTAGTGTAAGGGGAGAGAATATACAGCCTACGGAGAGTCCCCACAAAGATAGTAAACTAGAAGTGTGTGGTCTATATCTAATTAGTTCTCATTGAATGTGCAAAGTCTAATTTAGGGGATACAATCACAAACCAATTAGAGCAAAACTTTTAATCTGAGGTCTGACCCAAGAGATTAAACCGAGGACAGCAGACCACCAAACCAACACAGATATTAATGACACAGAGGACAAGAGTGAAAAACACAACAGGGTTTGTACAAAACACATTTCACACCAAATTCAAAGAAAACAAAAAGGAAAAGGCCTTTAGCCTTGAACTATTAACCATTAATTATTTATTTTACATAAGGACCTTATTTTCATGAAAAAGAGTTTCTCAGCCATTGACACAGATTTCTGGGTTTCTGTGTTTTACTGCACTGACACATCTCCTGAAAGAGTACTAAATCTCCAGATCAAAACACAAGAAAAGAAGAAGCAGAAACTAGCGATATCATATAGAATCATATACAAAACCTGATTCCAAAAAAGTTTGGACAGGTAGCAATAAGAGGCCGGAAAAGTTAAATGTACATATGAGGAACAGATGGAGGACCAATTTGCAACTTAGGTCAATTGGCAACATGACTGGGTATAAAAAGAGCGTCTCAGAGTGGCAGTGTCACTCAGAAATCAAGATGGGCAGAGGATCACCAATTCCCCCAATGTTGTGGCGAAAAATAGTGGCGCAATATCAGAAAGGAGTTGCAAAGAGTTTGAAATTCTCATCATCTACAGTGCGTAATATCATCCAAAGATTCAGAGAATCTGGAACAATCTCTGTGTGTAAGGGTCAAGGCCAGAAAACCATACTGGGTGTCCGTGATCTTCAGGCCCTTAGACGGCACTGCATTAGATACAGGAATACTACTGTAATAGAAATCACAACATGGGCTCAGGAATACTTCCAGAAAACATTGTCGGTGAACACAATCCACTGTACCAGTTAACGTTGCCGGCTAAAACTCTATAGGTCAAAAAAGAAGCCATATCTAAACATGATCCAGAAGCGCAGGCGTTTTCTCTGGGCCAAGGCTCATTTAAAATGGTCTGTGGCAAAGTTTAAAACTGTTCTGTGGTTAGACGAATCAAAATTTGAAGTTCTTTTTGGAAAACTGAGACGCCATGTCATCTGGACTAAAGAGGACAAGGACAACTCACGTTGTTATCAGTGCTCAGTTCAGAAGCTGCATCTCTGATGGTATGGGGATGCATGAGTGTGTGTGGCATGAGCAGCTTACACATCTGGAAAGGCACATCAATGCTGAAAGTTATATACTTATTTGAGATTAGGGACTGGTACCGAAACCTGGTGCCAATATAGCACCGGTACCTATATAACCGGTATGTACCGGACCGAATCAGAACGCAGATTTTGGTTCCTCGTTTTGCTGCCATCAAACGTGCTTTCGAGCTTTGGCTGGCACTAAGCCAGAGACAGGAGCACTCAGTGCTCATCACATATCACAACGATTCAGTATTTTCAACCACATCATGTTTATTTTAGGTTTCAGACATTTAAATATCAAGTCGGTCCAAGACGGGCTCCTGTAGGGGACGTTACCTTTGCCCCGCAGGGCCTCCCCTTTCTTGAGTCTGTTTCTTTACACTCTCTGCTACCACAAGCAGAAAGAAGCGAAGCACACTGCTCTCCTTTTCCAATCTCTTCCAGTCAGACAGCCCTAACCAAAAGTAATAATCAACAGATGTATAAGAAATATAAATATACAGTTGTAAAGAGAATTAAAAATAATAAAATGATGATAACCAAAGATAAGAACAAAGGTAATCTAAAACAGTTATAAAAAGAATGAAAGTGGGTGGTGACTGGCCAGAATAAGCTGCTATGAAGACTATACTGTATGCCGTTTGGTCAAAGGTCTGACTATGAGTATGACTATTCTCAGTAATGCAGGGATTCAGAATTATTATTATTTTTTTGGTAGGCCCCTTTGACCTGAAATATCTTCCCCCTGAAATATTCTAAGTCCCCCTGAGATTTGTAATAATTTAATGCATGAGAGAGAGAGAGAGAGAGAGAGAGAGAGAGAGAGAGAGATTTTTGAGATTTTCCATATTTGAATCCCTTGTTGATTTAGCATCGACCACTTGCAATCCCTGTAATCACGATATGGATGTTAATTCCAGGTGTACAGTAGCTGTTCACGGCAGCTTGTTTTACACATCTTGTGTCTGCAGTTCGTTTTGGTGCCCATATTAAAAGGGTTACAGCATTAACGCTGCATATGTCAGCAGTGGCCTTTTTTATGTACCTCGTTTTTGCCTTTAGCTCATCCTGGATGATTTGAATTTGATTTGGGGTCACTATAGGTTCTCCAGTGAGGTGTTGCTCCAGCAGAAAGCATCTCTAGGTGCCCGAACCATCCATCACCGATTTGTTTTGTGGTGTAGCGGTAGATTAAGGGTGAGAGGTTCACACACCCTCACCACAAGCAGAATACCACACCCACAATCAATAGCATGGCAATAATGGTTTTTGAAGCCTCTCTTGCAGTAGAGTCTGATTCATTTCTGCTGTGATCAGTTGTGAGGGAGTTTCAGTGAGGCCTGGTAATTGCTTTCCTATTCCATCTCCTCGTGGTACAGGAGAGAGAACGCCGAACGATTAGAGCAGAGCTACAAGGGCTGATCACAGCCAAAGGTTTGAGCACAACCCTTGAACTTGCCTTCAAATCTTTTACGTACTATCTGTTGTGCGTAATGGCTTTGGGACTAGAGGAAGAGACCTAAAACTCTGTCATTATTTACTTATGCTCATGTCACTCCAAATCCAAAAACAACTGGAGGAATTACACATAGATCTTTTCTGGTACATATAGCCGCATCTTTGACTGGAAGGAAAGGGGACATAAAAGTATAGTATTTATAAGATGCCGTATTTTATCCTTCAGAAGATCCTGTGACTTATAACAGTTTGGAGAATAAAGTAAAAGTCAAATAAAGAAATTTACATAGTAATTGTCATACTTTTGTTTTGTTTCTCCTTCTGTTGAAGCGTAAAATAATATGCAACTTATGATGCAAACTGATGTGTTTTTTTGCCAGCAATGGTTTTCACCATGCAGGTGCAATATATGTTCTCTAAAATACAGATTTTTGTTAAATAGGGATTTGTAAACATTTTTTATTAAATCATTGTTTGCAGGTAAACTTCCCCTCAGTGAGCTGCTAACTCGAGAACTGAATCGCTCTGATCGAGCCGATTCAGTTAATGCATTCTGATTGACTTCCTCAATGATCCAGTTCTCATGTTAAAATCCCATTGAGGGCAATATTATCAGCAAAATCAGAAGATTTAGAATATATTGCACAAGTCGTGGTGCTTTTTTTTTGGAGTTTGAAAGATGTGGAAACTGTGGTAGCTTTAATATTTCGACAGTTTATGGTACAATCTATTGAAACTTCCAAAGGCTTCAAGCTAGAGAAAGAGAGAGCGAGAGAGAGAGAGAGAGAGAGAGAGAGAGAGAGAGAGAGAGAGAGAGAGAGAGAGAGAGAAAGAGAGATGGAGGGATGTGCTTAAAATAAACATTGTAATTGAATATTTAAGTCTCGACTATTTTCCTTTTAAGGATCTAATTGAAAACACTTCATGAGGCTCCAACAGTGCATGCACTCTGCACACATGATTTGCATAAATATCACGCTACTCATGAGAAAAAAAACACAGGCAATAAATAAAGCAGTCAATATATGCATATATGTACACCCTAATATGCAGAATTTCAATTGATTTGACATTTCTGGTATAAAAATACAGTTATAAATATCCTGTTAACACAATATGCAAAGTGAATCCAATTGCTCGTTCAGGTCATAACACACTGTAATAATATACTGTATTATCGTTAAGTTACACTTAACTTGCATGTTTCTTACACCCATACATACTTTTTAGTTTAATAAATGTGTTTTGAGTGGAATGCTCATTTTTATTTTTATTGAGCTGCTTCACATTCTGTGTCATCACTGCATTGCAAAATTTCTTCCTTCTGGGGTCATGTGAACACAATTTTCTAAGGCTAATACGTTAATTTTATTCAGTCAACTAGTTGTTCAGTCAATGTGTTATTTTTCACAATTGCACATTCAATTGTGGATGCATGTTGTGGTCAAACATCACAGTAAACAAAGATAAATCTCTTACCAGACTTCCCAGCGTAAGATGTGTAGTGTCATTTAAGGCAGATGGCGTTCATATGCAGATAAATGAAATGCAATAAAAGCACAATCACTGTTTGAGCATGAAAGGTTTTTATATCAGTCACTCACACGGATTTAGAGAGAGTGACCAGCAATATATCTTCATCATTGCTGAAGGAAGCAGAAATGAAGAGAGCTTCCTTCCTCCCGGGGAGCGTGTCTCTTAGCGGCGGGTCCCGATCACAGCAGATGGCCCTATTAGGCAAAAAAGAAGGATTTGTTTAGGACTCCATCTTGAAGAAGGACGAAAGAGCTATGCATTCAGAGAGATTTCCCTTTCTTCATGCTTTCAAAGGCCTCTTTCAGTTAGCTCTGTGATTAGCTTCACACTCGTTTTTTCCCCCTTTTCTTTTATCAGGAGTGCTGCTGGAACTGCATAATTCAGAGGAAAAGAGAAGAATGTGACATTTATTGGTGACGTGTTTGAATGGAAGAAAAAGAGCTTACTGTCACAGATTCTGAGGACTCAAACTGACAAAAAATGTTCAAAACTTTGAGTAAAAACTCTGAAAGAATCTGAAAGGCAAACCTCTGTCTTGATCTGTGACGAATGACAGTAACCTGGATCATATCGTTTATAATGAGAGCGCAGCCATCTTCATTGGCTCTGTTTCCAATTTCCCCAGCCAGTGTTTTAAGGCTAATTCACACTGTCGACATCCAACGGATCAGTGAATTAACCCTGTTAGCGTCTGTTTACCGGTCTTAGAATGTTTAAGCAGTGATATGATTTTATACAAACCTTGACATATTCTGACATCATTGTAAACCGTTGCTATGACGATGAGTATGTGTCTCTGCCAACTTCATAGAAACCTATGTGGAGCAAGAGAAATAGGGCTGTCAATCGAAGTTAATCACGTTGTTTTTTTTTTATAGTGACCATGTTTAATGTATTCAGTTCATCAATTTGTGTGGATGATTTTCCGATTGCATGAAACACTCAACGCAAATCTATTTCTGCTGCTGTCCTTCAACTGAATTCTCAGAATTAATTTGTTGACACGATAAAGGAGAAATAATGGAACATCAGTTTTAAACGGGGATTTTAACTATTACTTACAACAGCATCTGCATTTTCATGTTCAAATAAAATATTTCTGTCATGAGAGACAATACAAACAACAGCTCCTGATTCTGACATTCTTGATTTTAATATTTAATATTTACCAAAAGAAATTGGTAACATGTTAGAATGGGGAACACATATTCACTATTCACGAGTTTGTGTGCCCATATAATCTTAGTGAAAGTGGTAAACAGATTTGGCTTGCTGTCTGCTATAGAGGGGCTCAGAGAGGATATTCTACCCGAGCTCCGATTGCCCCCCAATAACAGGCAAAACTGAATGAAATAAAAGAATAAATGAATGAGTCATTTATATAGCGCTTTCATATGTACTACTGTACGCCCAAAGCGCTTTACACTCGTGTCAGGGATCTCTCCTCAACCACCACCAGTGGGGTGTACAAAATTGTACAAAAGGAGGAGCAGGGGAGGAGGAGGGATGCTGCAGAAACTAAAAAGGGGAAGAGGTAAGCTGCTGGTTTTATACCTTGGTATTAATTAAAAGATTAGATAGACGTACTCCTCCCGAAATTACATTTATTTATCACTTAACTATGGCTTTTGTCTCAATAAACTCCTAAATTACTGCTAATTAATAGTTAGTAAGGAAGTTTTGTAGCGTTTAAGTATTGGGTGGAATTAAGGGATGTAGAGGATGTGCTTTAAAGGTCCCGTTCTTCGCGATTCCATCTTTCAAACTTTAGTTAGTGTGTAATGTTGCTGTTAGAGCATAAATGATACCTGTAAAATTATAAAGCTCAAAGTTCAATGCCAAGCGAGATATTTTGTTTAACAGAAGTTCCCTTTCAAAGCCTACAGCGAACGGCCGGTTTGGACTACAGCAGGAAGTGCAGGGATGTAATGACATCACTACAACCGTTTGTTGACTAACCCTCCGCCCACAAGAACACGCAAAATAGGGGGCGTGGTGTTGTTGCTCTCCCACGTGGAGAAGAGCGCATTCAGCGCTTGCATCTCCCCGTTATGGTAAGAGGCGGGACCTTTCCGGGCAAAGTGTGCTAAGCTGCTGTCCAATCACAACACGGGAAGCGCTGGCCCAATCAGAACTCGTTACGTGTTTCTGAAGGAGGGACTTCATAGAACAAGGAAATCATCAGGACGTTTTTAGGACAGAGGAAACAGCGCTGTACAGATAAGTAAATTGTGTGAAAAATACTGTGTTTTTTTACACGCGAAACATGAACTCATGTTATATTACACACTGTAAACATAATTTAAAGCTTCGAAAACACGCGAAGAACGGGACCTTTAAGTACTAGTAAACAACCAGTAGCCACAATTGCAAGTATTAGCAAGAATTGAACCATAAAATAGTGTTACCATTTTTTTCTTATATAATTTTGGCAATAGATTAACTGTTTTTGAGTCTATAGTCATTCAATTTGACTCTCATATGCTGATCTAATATATGACAGGTGATTATACAATGTAGTTTCAATATTATCTTCTCAGTTGTTTAACATTAAATGTTGAAAATGTTAAGTTGTTATATTTAATTACCCCTTTGCAGATTTTGAAATATGAAAACAATGGTGTTAAACTTGATGATGGCACACACAAAGATGTCAGTTTGAGGCAGTGTGAACATCACTGTTGCATTTCACAAACTACACATACACAAGTTGTCTGACATGTTTTTTGGGGGAGTGTGAACCCTTAGTGCTTCCAACACAAAGTCTGTTCCAAAGAGTAAGTGGCTTACCATCATGGTGACAATGAACCATTAGCTTGGCAACAGATATATACATTATATTGCCAAATGTATTTGGACACCCCTCCACATAATTGAATTCAGGTGTTACAAAATCACTTCCATGGCCACAGGTGTATAAAATCAAGCACCTAGGAATGCAGGCGCTTCAAACTTTTGTGAAAGAGTCGCTCTCAGGAGCTCAGTGAACTCAAGCGTGGTACTGTGATATGTTGCCACCTGTGCAATAAGTCCATTCGTGAAGTTTCCTCACTTCTAAATATTCCACGGCCAAGTGTTAGTGGTATTATAAAGTGGAAGCAATTGGAAACTAGCAGCAATTGCGGGGCCAAGCCCATTATGGCTCTTCTTGGCTTTTTTTGGACTTTGGATATTATTAGGAAACTTTTTTACATTGCCTAATTCACATGCTTAAACAACATAACTTAACTTTACTTACTACACATTGAATTTGACCAATCAATCTTCAAAGCTTTAGCCTGTTGCTTTAAACAGCAGACCACTCATACTTTGGTTTGTTTAATTTTATAAAGGCTTGAGATTTCGAAGGCAGAACTGCAGCTTTTGCCACTAAATGACATTACACACAATTTTATAAAGCTGTCCCCCATGGGACTCGAACCCATAACCTCACAATCCGGTGTCTGACACTCATCTCATTACGCCACAGGGAAGACATGTGTCAATTGACATGCCATAGGACCATAGTTAAAATTAGAAATTAACTCAAAATTAATATTTTTGGATTTAATGAACAACATTATATATTTTTTTGTGAAAAATTGCTTGAAATCATTCTTAGAAGTAATTAATGTCTTGAACGGAAGAACATTTTTGCAAATAACCATTTAGAATGCTAAGCTAATTAGCATAAAGACACAAACACAGGCAAGTTCAACTTCAGAGGTGGATTTCTCCGGAACGGTAGTGAATATCAAAAATCTGTTCAGTCATTTCTGTGCGGCTCACTCCATATTTAATGTGAGCCATTTTTGAACAAAATTGGACAAAATTTGAAGGAGGAGTAGCAAAAAAACTGTTTTTCACTTGATTCAATATGGCGCACAGTCACATGCTTGGAAAATGACAAATGAGACATCGTCGAAATCTGCAAAACCCAGAGAACAAAATGACATAAATTATATAGAATATAGATAATGTTTTCAAAAGTTATAAACGTTTTAGCAAAAAATTGTATATCTCTGGAACACTAGGTGGCGCTATTCTGAAACTTCTCATGTACATTCGGGACATGATGACGGTCATGCATACCAAATTGTGTGCAGATATGTCAAATATTATAAAAGATATCACATTTTATGACAAAATTCAAAATGGCGGTCACGTGGTTCATCCGATCCTAACATATCTTATATCACCAGATTCAGCATGACACGAGGAATCCATAGACACCAATATTATGATTTTCTGACAAACCGTTCGGAAGTTATGGGCAAAAATAGCCTTTTTTCATATCTCATGACCCCTAGGTGGCGCTGTTCCCAACTTTGGCACGGATCCTCAGATCATGGGTCTGATGAAGCATACCAATTTTCGTTTCGATTGGTCAAAGTTTGGCCGAGATACAGCCTCAGAACCAATTTTGGGTCAACCTCGTTAACTTCGAGACATCATAACTTTTTTTTTTTCCAAGGGTCCAAAAAATTCTGTTCAGTCATTTCTGTGCGGCTCAGTCCAAATATTCTCTCTGCCAAGTTTGGACAAAATTAGACAAATTTTGAAGGAGGAGTAGCGAAAAAACTGAATACTGTACTTTTTAAAATGGCCATTACTGTAATGGGCGGAGTCTTAATGTAAGATATTAAATTTGATCAGCATGATGAGAGGAATCAGGTGTACTAAGTGGCATTTTTCTACCTCAAAGGGTTCAAAAGTTATAACAGTTTCAATGTTTAATTTTTGGACTGGTGGTGGCGCTATGGAGTTGGTCTTAGAGACTCCAAATTTGGTCCATTTACTATTGATGACTATCTCTACAAGTGTGCCAAATTTCATCATTTTCCTACTTACGGTTCATAGGGCTGCCATTGACTCCCATAGGGAGGAAGAATAATAATAATAATAAATATAGCTGCTAGCAGCAATTGCGGGGCCAAGCCCATTATGGCTCTTTTTGGCTTTTTTGGACTTTGGATATTATTAGGAAACTTTTGTACATGGCCCAATTCACATGCTTAAACAACATAACTTAACTTAACTTACTACACATTGAATTTGACCAATCAATCTTCAAAGCTTTAGCCTGTTGCTTTAAACAGCAGACCACTCATACTTTGGTTTGTTTAATTTTATAAAGGCTTGAGATTTCAAAGGCAGAACTGCAGCTTTTGCCACTAAATGACAACATTACACACAATTTTATAAAGCTGTCCCCCATGGGACTCGAACCCATAACCTCACAATCCGGTGTCTGACACTCATCTCATTGCGCCATAGGGAAGCCACGCGTTCATTGACATGCCATAGGTCCATAGTTAAAATTAGAAATTATCTCAAAATTAAGATTTTTGGATTTAATGAACATTATATATTTTTTGTGAAAAATTGGTTGAAATCATTCTTAGAAGTAATTAATGTCTGGAACGGAAGAACATTTTTGCAAATAACCATTTAGAATGCTAAGCTAATTAGCATAAAGACACAAACACAGGCAAGTTCAACTTCAGAGGTGGATTTCTCCGGAACGGTAGCGAATATCAAAAATCCATTCAGTCATTTCTGTGCGGCTCACTCCATATTTATTGTGAGCCAATTTTGAACAAAATTGGACAAAATTTGAAGGAGGAGTAGCGAAAAAACGTTTTTTCACTTTATTCAATATGGCAGACAGTCACATGTTTGGAAAATGACAAATGAGACATCGTCGAAATCTGCAAAATCCAGAGAACAAAATGACATAAATTATATAGAATATAGATAATGTTTTCAAAAGTTATAAACGTTTTAGCAAAAAATCGTATATCTCTGGAACACTAGGTGGCGCTATTCTGAAACTTCTCATGTACATTCGGGACATGATGACGGTCATGCATACCAAATTGTGTGCAGATATGTCAAATATTATAAAAGATATCACATTTTATGACAAAATTCAAAATGGCGGTCACGTGATTCATCCGATCCTAACATATCTGATATCACCAGATTCAGCATGACACGAGGAATCCATAGACACCAATATTATGATTTTCTGACAAACCGTTCGGAAGTTATGGGCAAAATTAGCCTTTTTTCATATCTCATGATCCCTAGGTGGCGCTGTTCCCAACTTTGGCATGGCTCCTCAGATCATGGGTCTGATGAAGCATACCAATTTTCGTTTCGATTGGTCAAAGTTTGGCCGAGATACAGCCTCAGAACCAATTTTGGGTCAACCTCGTTAACTTCGAGACATCATAACTTTTTTTTTTCCCAAGGGTCCAAAAAATTCTGTTCAGTCATTTCTGTGCGGCTCAGTCCAAATATTCTCTCTGCCAAGTTTGGACAAAATTAGACAAATTTTGAAGGAGGAGTAGCGAAAAAACTGAATACTGTACTTTTTAAAATGGCCATTATTGTAATGGGCGGAGTCTTAATGTAAGATATTAAATTTGATCAGCATGATGAGAGGAATCAGGTGTACTAAGTGGCATTTTTCTACCTCAAAGGGTTCAAAAGTTATAACAGTTTCAATGTTGAATTTTTGGACTGGTGGTGGCGCTATGGAGTTGGTCTTAGAGACTCCAAATTTGGTCCATTTACTATTGATGACTATCTCTACAAGTGTGCCAAATTTCATCATTTTCCTACTTACGGTTCATAGGGCTGCCATTGACTCCCATAGGGGAGGAAGAATAATAATAATAACAACAAGAACTGCAAGCAGTTGTACGGGGCCAAGCCCCAGAAGGGGCTTTCGCCGAATGCAGAGCCACCTTTATAAGGCTGTCCCCCACGGGACTCGAACCCATAACCTTCGGATGCGGCGTCCATCGCTCATCTCGTTGCGCCACCGGCCAGGCTTGTGTTCAAACACCTGCTGAAGTTCCATAGTTCTAATGAGAGTCGACTCAAAATGAAGATTTTTTTCAAATACATGCACAGCATTTAATTTTTAAAAAGTTCTGTTTAGATCAATCTCAGAATGACTCAACGTATTGAACAGAAGCGCATTTTGCAAATAACCAATTGGCATGCTAAGCTAACTAGCATAAAAACACAAACCCAGGAAGGGTCAACTTCAGTGACAAATATCTCAGGAACGATAGCAAATATCAAAAATCTGTTCGGTCATTTCTGTGCGGCTCAGTCCGAAGATCATCTGAGCCAAATTTGGACAAAATTGGACAAAATTTGTAGGAGGAGTAGCGAAAAAACTGTTTTTCACTTGTTTCAATATGGCGGACAGTAACATGTTTGGAATATGACAAATGAAATATCGTCGGAATCTGCATAAGCCAGGGAACAAAATGAAATAAATTATATCAAATTTAGACAAAGCGTTCAAAAGTTATAAATGTTTTAGCAAAAATTCCTATATCTCGGGAACACTAGGTGGCGCTATTCTGAAACTTCTCAGGTACGTTCGGGACATGCTGACGGTCAAGCATACCAAATTTTGTGCAGATATATCAAATATTTTAAAAGATATAGCAATTTATGACAAAATTCAAAATGGCGGCCACGTGGTTCATTCGATCCTAACATGTCCGGTATCCACAGATTCGGCATGACGCGGGGAATCCATAGACACCAAAATGATGATTTTCTGACAAAGCGTTCAGAAGTTATGGGCAAAAATAGCCATTTTTCATATCTCATGACCCCTAGGTGGCGCTGTTCCCAACTTTGGCATGGACCCTCAGATCATGGGTCTGATGAAGCGTACCAATTTTCGTTTCGATTGATCAAAGTTTGGCCGAGATACAGCCTCAGAACCAATTTTGGGTCGAGCTTGTTTAGTTCATGACATCATAACTTTTGAAGAGAGATGAATATCAAAATTCTGTTCAGTCATTTCTGTGCGGCTCAGTCCAAGGATTCGCTCTGCCAAGTTTCGACAAAATTGGACAAAATTTGAAGAAGGAGTAGCAAAAAAACTGAATACTGTACTTTTCAAAATGGCTGTTACTGTAAGGGGCGGAGCCTTAATGTAAGATATGGAGTATGATGAGGGTGAGGAGAGGAATCAGATGTACTACATGTCATTTCTCTATTCCAAAGGGTTTAAGAGTTATAACAGTTTAAATGTTGAATATTTGGACTGGTGGTGGCGCTATAGAGTTAGTTGTAGAGACTCCAAGTTTGGACCAATTACTTTTCATAAGCATCACTACAAGTGTGCCAAATTTCATCATTTTCCTACTTACGGTTCATAGGGCTGCCATAGGAACCCAGTGGGAAGAAAAAGAATAATAATAATAATAAAGTATACTAACAATTCCAAGAGGGGCTACAGCCCCTTCGGGGGCTTGGCCCCTAATAATAATATAGGAAACTAACAGATACAATAGGGGCTACAGCCCTTTCAGGGCTTGGCCCCTAAATATAGCTGCTAGCAGCAATTGCGGGGCCAAGCCCATTATGGCTCTTCTTGGCTTTTTTTGGACTTTGGATATTATTAGGAAACTTTTCTACATTGCCTAATTCACATGCTTAAACAACATAACTTAACTTTACTTACTACACATTGAATTTGACCAATCAATCTTCAAAGCTATAGCCTGTTGCTTTAAACAGCAGACCACTCATACTTTGGTTTGTTTAATTTTATAAAGGCTTGAGATTTCGAAGGCAGAACTGCAGCTTTTGCCACTAAATGACAACATTACACACAATTTTATAAAGCTGTCCCCCATGGGACTCGAACCCATAACCTCACAATCCGGTGTCTGACACTCATCTCATTGCGCCACAGGGAAGACATGTGTTCATTGACATGCCATAGGTCCATAGTTAAAATTAGAAATTAACTCAAAATGAAGATTTTTGGATTTAATGAACAACATTATATATTTTTTTGTGAAAAATTGGTTGAAATCATTCTTAGAAGTAATTAATGTCTTGAACGGAAAAACATTTTTGCAAATAACCATTTAGAATGCTAAGCTAATTAGCATAAAGACACAAACACAGGCAAGTTCAACTTCAGAGGTGGATTTCTCTGGAACGGTAGCGAATATCAAAAATCTGTTCAGTCATTTCTGTGCGGCTCACTCCATATATAATGTGAGCCAATTTTGAACAAAATTGAACAAAAATTGAAGGAGGAGTAGCAAAAAAACTGTTTTTCACTTGATTCAATATGGCGCACAGTCACATGTTTGGAAAATGACAAATGAGACATCGTCGAAATCTGCAAAACCCAGAGAACAAAATGACATAAATTATATAGAATATAGATAATGTTTTCAAAAGTTATAAACGTTTTAGCAAAAAATTGTATATCTCTGGAACACTAGGTGGCGCTATTCTGAAACTTCTCATGTACATTCGGGACATGATGACGGTCATGCATACCAAATTGTGTGCAGATATGTCAAATATTATAAAAGATATCACATTTTATGACAAAATTCAAAATGGCGGTCACGTGGTTCCTTCGATCCTAACATATCCGGTATCCACAGATTCGGCATGACGCGGGGAATCCATAGACACCAAAATTATGATTTTCTGACAAAGCCTTCAGAAGTTATGAGCAAAAATAGCCATTTTTCATATCTCATGACCCCTAGGTGGCGCTGTTCCCAACTTTGGCATGGACCCTCAGATCATGGGTCTGATGAAGCGTACCAATTTTCGTTTTGATTGATCAAAGTTTGGCCAAGATACAGCCTCAGAACCAATTTTGGGTCGAGCTTGTTAAGTTCATGACATTATAACTTTTGAACAGAGATGAATATCAAAATTCTGTTCAGTCATTTCTGTGCGGCTCAGTCCAAAGATTCTCTCTGCCAAGTTTGGACAAAATTAGACAAATTTTGAAGGAGGAGTAGCAAAAAAACTGAATACTGTACTTTTTAAAATAGCCATTACTGTAATGGGCGGAGTCTTAATGTAAGATATTAAATTTGATCAGCATGATGAGAGGAATCAGGTGTACTAAGTGGCATTTTTCTACCTCAAAGGGTTCAAAAGTTATAACAGTTTCAATGTTGAATATTTGGACTGGTGGTGGCGCTATGGAGTTGGTCTTAGAGACTCCAAATTTGGTCCATTTACTATTTATGTCTATCTCTACAAGTGTGCCAAATTTCATCATTTTCCTACTTACGGTTCATAGGGCTGCCATTGACTCCCATAGGGGAGGAAGAATAATAATAATAAATATAGCTGCTAGCAGCAATTGCGGGGCCAAGCCCATTATGGCTCTTTTTGGCTTTTTTGGACTTTGGATATTTTTAGGAAACTTTTGTACATTGCCCAATTCACATGCTTAAACAACATAACTTAACTTAACTTACTACACATTGAATTTGACCAATCAATCTTCAAAGATTTAGCCTGTTGCTTTAAACAGTAGACCACTCATACTTTGGTTTGTTTAATTTTATAAAGGCTTGAGATTTCGAAGGCAGAACTGCAGCTTTTGCCACTAAATGAGAACATTACACACAATTTTATAAAGCTGTCCCCCATGGGACTCGAACCCATAACCTCACAATCCGGTGTCTGACACTCATCTCATTGCGCCACAGGGAAGACATGTGTTCGTTGACATGCCATAGGTCCATAGTTAAAATTAGAAATTAACTCAAAATTAAGATTTTTGGATTTAATGAACAACATTATATATTTTTTTGTGAAAATTTGCTTGAAATCATTCTTAGAAGTAATTAATGTCTTGAACGGAAGAACATTTTTGCAAATAACCATTTAGAATGCTAAGCTAATTAGCATAAAGACACAAACACAGGCAAGTTCAACTTCAGAGGTGGATTTCTCTGGAACGGTAGCGAATATCAAAAATCTGTTCAGTCATTTCTGTGCGGCTCACTCCATATTTAATGTGAGCCAATTTTGAACAAAATTGGACAAAATTTGAAGGAGGAGTAGCGAAAAAACTGTTTTTCACTTGATTCAATATGGCGCACAGTCACATGTTTGGAAAATGACAAATGAGACATCGTTGAAATCTGCAAAACCCAGAGAACAAAATTACATAAATTATATAGAATATAGATAATGTTTTCAAAAGTTATAAACGTTTTAGCAAAAAATCGTATATCTCTGGAACACTAGGTGGCGCTATTCTGAAACTTCTCATGTACATTCGGGACATGATGACGGTCATGCATACCAAATTGTGTGCAGATATGTCAAATATTATCAAAGATATCACATTTTATGACAAAATTCAAAATGGCGGTCACTTAGTTCATCCGATCCTAACATATCTGATATCATCAGATTCAGCATGACACGAGGAATCCATAGACACCAATAATATGATTTTCTGACAAACCGTTCGGAAGTTATGGGCAAAAATAGCCTTTTTTCATATCTCATGACCCCTAGATGGCGCTGTTCCCAACTTTGGCACGGATCCTTACATCATGGGTCTGATGAAGCATACCAATTTTTGTTTCGATTGGTCAAAGTTTGGCCGAGATACAGCCTCAGAACCAATTTAGGGTCAACCTCGTTAACTTCGAGACATCATAACTTTTTTTTTTCCCAAGGGTCCAAAAAATTCTGTTCAGTCATTTCTGTGCGGCTCAGTCCAAATATTCTCTCTGCCAAGTTTGGACAAAATTAGACAAATTTTGAAGGAGGAGTAGCAAAAAAACTGAATACTGTACTTTTTAAAATGGCCATTACTGTAATGGGCGGAGTCTTAATGTAAGATGTTAAATTTGATCAGCATGATGAGAGGAATCAGGTGTACTAAGTGCCATTTTTCTACCTCAAAGGGTTCAAAAGTTATAACAGTTTCAATGTTGAATTTTTGGACTGGTGGTGGCGCTATGGAGTTGGTCTTAGAGACTCCAAATTTGGTCCATTTACTATTGATGACTATCTCTACAAGTGTGCCAAATTTCATCATTTTCCTACTTACGGTTCATAGGGCTGCCATTGACTCCCATAGGGGAGGAAGAATAATAATAATAACAATAATAATATAGGAAACTAACAGATACAATAGGGGCTACAGCCCTTTCAGGGCTTGGCCCCTAATAATAATAATATAGGAAACTAACAGATACAATAGGGGCTACAGCCCTTTCAGGGCTTGGCCCCTAAATATAGCTGCTAGCAGCAATTGCGGGGCCAAGCCCATTATGGCTCTTCTTGGCTTTTTTTGGACTTTGGATATTATTAGGAAACTTTTTTACATTGCCTAATTCACATGCTTAAACAACATAACTTAACTTTACTTACTACACATTGAATTTGACCAATCAATCTTCAAAGCTTTAGCCTGTTGCTTTAAACAGCAGACCACTCATACTTTGGTTTGTTTAATTTTATAAAGGCTTGAGATTTCGAAGGCAGAACTGCAGCTTTTGCCACTAAATGACAACATTACACACAATTTTATAAAGCTGTCTCCCATGGGACTCGAACCCATAACCTCACAATCCGGTGTCTGACACTCATCTCATTGCGCCACAGGGAAGACATGCGCTCGTTGACATGCCATAGGTCCATAGTTCAAATTAGAAATGCACTTAAAATTAAGATTTTTGGATTTAATGAACAACATTATATATTTTTTTGTGAAAAATTGCTTGAAATCATTCTTAGAAGTAATTAATGTCTGGAACGGAAGAACATTTTTGCAAATAACCATTTAGAATGCTAAGCTAATTAGCATAAAGACACAAACACAGGCAAGTTCAACTTCAGAGGTGGATTTCTCCGGAACGGTAGCGAATATCAAAAATCTGTTCAGTCATTTCTGTGCGGCTCACTCCATATTTAATGTGAGCCAATTTTGAACAAAATTGGACAAAATTTGAAGGAGGAGTAGCGAAAAAACTGTTTTTCACTTGTTTCAATATGGCACACAGTCACATGTTTGGAAAATGACAAATGAGACATCGTCGAAATCTGCAAAACCCAGTGAACAAAATGACATAAATTATATAGAATTTAGATAATGTTTTCAAAAGTTATAAACGTTTTAGCAAAAAATCGTATATCTCTGGAACACTAGGTGGCGCTATTCTGAAACTTCTCATGTACATTCGGGACATGATGACGGTCATGCATACCAAATTGTGTGCAGATATGTCAAATATTATAAAAGATATCACATTTTATGACAAAATTCAAAATGGCGGTCACGTGGTTCATCCGATCCTAACATATCTTATATCACCAGATTCAGCATGACACGAGGAATCCATAGACACCAATATTATGATTTTCTGACAAACCGTTCGGAAGTTATGGGCAAAAATAGCCTTTTTTCATATCTCATGACCCCTAGGTGGCGCTGTTCCCAACTTTGGCACGGATCCTCAGATCATGGGTCTGATGAAGCATACCAATTTTCGTTTCGATTGGTCAAAGTTTGGCCGAGATACAGCCTCAGAACCAATTTTGGGTCAACCTCGTTAACTTCGAGACATCATAACTTTTTTTTTTTCCAAGGGTCCAAAAAATTCTGTTCAGTCATTTCTGTGCGGCTCAGTCCAAATATTCTCTCTGCCAAGTTTGGACAAAATTAGACAAATTTTGAAGGAGGAGTAGCGAAAAAACTGAATACTGTACTTTTTAAAATGGCCATTACTGTAATGGGCGGAGTCTTAATGTAAGATATTAAATTTGATCAGCATGATGAGAGGAATCAGGTGTACTAAGTGGCATTTTTCTACCTCAAAGGGTTCAAAAGTTATAACAGTTTCAATGTTTAATTTTTGGACTGGTGGTGGCGCTATGGAGTTGGTCTTAGAGACTCCAAATTTGGTCCATTTACTATTGATGACTATCTCTACAAGTGTGCCAAATTTCATCATTTTCCTACTTACGGTTCATAGGGCTGCCATTGACTCCCATAGGGAGGAAGAATAATAATAATAATAATAATAATAATATAGGAAACTAACAGATACAATAGGGGCTACAGCCCTTTCAGGGCTTGGCCCCTAATAACAGCAACCCAGCCATGAAGTGGTAGGCCATGTAAAATCACAGAGTGGAGCGAGCATGCTGAGGCACAAGCTAAAATATACAAATTAACTTACTCAAATATTTTAAGTTAAGATAAATAAAAAAAATGTTCCACTTACTCAAACTTCTTAACTTAAACATTTGGATGTAAACAAAATTATTTTTTCAACATTTTGCTAACTTATTTGGGTTAACAGTTTACATGCTAGATAGTAAACAAACCATTGAATGGACATTTAATTTCTTGTATGGACACAAAATATCTTCTTTTGTGTTCTACAGAAGAAAGTAAGCCATAGGTTTGACCATGTAGTAAACCCTGACAGAGTTTTCATTTGTTTATGTGAACTATCCCTTTAAGAATGTTTAGTGAATCCGGCCCAAGGTGTTCAGGGCCAGGAGATCTTATCTTGTTTGCCATGTATTTTATGAAGTGTGTAAGAACCATAATGCAGTTCATTAACACCAGCTCTTAAAAGACTCACACCTCCCAGTCAAACAAGCGTGTGTAATGGGAACTTGGCTCATGTTGGTGTTGAACTTGAACCTTTTCCAACGTTGCAGAATTGTGGCACCGTGACGGATCATCTGCGGTTTGAAGTTAGCTGGTGCAGTCAGCACGACCATTGTGAGTCATGCTGGGATTTTAAGGGCCGTTGATAGTCTGCCCCCAGAGAAAACATCCCATCCCATTTCATTTAATGATGGTTTGAGGGGAATCGTAAACATGGGAACAACATCACTTCTCTCATTGTCCGTTATCATTCCCAAGTGGTTCTCCCAACCACTGTTTTCCCATTTCCTCACGCCAACCTGCATATCAAAGCACTGATCCCGGACAGATCTAATGGAGGAACAGATTAACCTGTATGAAAGATTCAAGAAGTTTTGTTCGCTTGTTCTTGCCTTGTTTCTTGGCAGAAACTTCTGGAATATCTTGTTTTGAAGTGTAGGAGAAATAAATCAAAGACTGTTCACACGTAACAGCTTTTGACTGGTGGCAGAGGATGTAAATGAATGATCAGTCAGTTCTGTCAAATGTGATTGTGTGTCAGCTGCGCAGTCGGAAGACCTGCGGGCATGCTCGCATTTCATTATGGACGGCGGCTGTTCTGTTGCTAGATTTGTGGCCCAACTGTGCAGCGGAAAGAAGGAACTTGCCATGTTCAGATTGTGTCCGTCGGTTTGCCGTTTGATTCATAATCTGTGGTCTCGGTGTAGATGGAGCGTGATTGTGCTTCAGTTTGTAGTGTACTTGTAGGATCGGTGTTGGGGAACAGTTACACATAACAAAAGTGTGCTACACATTAACTTTTATATTGAAAGAAACACTGATTTTTTTATTTACTTTCGTGTCACTTTTCCTCATCTTTAGCTTATTCTCAGAAGTGTCACCATTTTTTAAATATAAAATAATATAAAGATGTATTAAAAATGAAACATATATACGTTTTTGGAGAAAAAAAAACTTCAAATGCATTTCATGGGAAATAAATAAATAAATGATGCAGTATTTATTTAAATATTTATTATTTCCTCCATAAATAACACTTTTTTGCTCAGTGATATGATTGTTGCAGTCTATTTTTACAATAAATGTGTACATAAATATTTCATATAAAATATACGTTTTAGTGAAGGAAACCTTGAAGTGCTTTTAATGGAAAGAAACTGTATTTTCTATTATTGGGTCACAGTTTTCTTGTCTTTTGTTTTAAGAAACCTTGAAGTGCATTTCAGAGAAATTAAAAAATATTTCGTTTTTCTCTTTAAATTGCACTTTCTTTGAACATAGGATACAAGTGTGCTTCCTAGGGTGACGGGATGCAGAAGACCTGCAGGCATGTTCGCATTTCATTATGACAGCGGCTGTTCTGTTGCCAGATTTGTGGCAGCGGGATGAAGGAACTTGCCCTGTTCAGATTGTGTCCGTAGGATCACTGCACTGTTTGCCGTTTGATTCATAGTTCGTGGTCTCAGTGTAGATGGAGCGAGATTGTGCTTCAATTTGTAGAGTACTTGAAAGGATCTGTGTTGGGGAACAGTTACATATAATAAAAGTGTGCTACACATTAAAAAGCTACTGATTGAATTGCTATTTTTATAGAAAGAAACACTGATTTTAATTTTACATTCGTGTCACTTTTCTTCATTGTCAGTTTATTCTCAGAAACCTCATTTTTTTTAGATTATTATAAAGATGTAATAAAAATTAAATATACATTTTTGAAAACTTCAAATGCATTTAATGGGAAAAATAAATAAATGATGCTGTAATTCCCAGCGGTAATGAAATAATTATTTCATCCATAAATTGCACTTTTTTGCTCAGTGATATGATTGTGTTGTAGTCTATTTTTACAATGAAAATTTATATAAATATTTTATTTAAATATACATTTTAGAGCAGGAAATCTTGAAGTCAATTTAATGGAAATTAAACAATATTTAGTTTTTCTCTTTAAATTGCACTTTCTTTGCACATAGGATACATGTGTGCTTTCTAGGGTGACGTGATGCTTCAATAAAATTGAGAATCATTTCCTCTGTCATGACGATCCAGCAGCAGTGTGTAACTCGTGTAACAAGAGTGGGTGGAATATGAAGTTATGCGAACCATTTATAGACAGTAAGAACTTAAAAGCATCTTGTTCTCTGTGTGTGTGTGTGGGGGGGGGGGGGGGGAGAGGAGGATTACATGCTGAGAAATGAGAAATAGATGCTAGTATTTTATTGGCTGCCATAATTTCAAGTATAGCTTATAAAATAGTTTGATTGCCAGCCATTTTAAAAACATTAGGAAAATAAATAGCTAACCACAGGTCAGCAAACTTTTCTTGGTATTGGATTTCAATATCAACATAAGACTTAAAGGTTTGACTCGTATCCAAAGGCCAGTTGAAAACAAATGTCAAACACGCCATACTATTCCTTTAATCACTTTCTATTCTTGAAAAATTATTGTTTTAATTTATATAAACATAGGGTCATTTTACAAGTGTAAAGATAATCTGGTCATCTGCTGGACATATTGTGTGTGTGTGTGTGTGTGTGTGTGTGTGTGTGTGTGTGTGTGTGTGTGTGTGTGTGTGTGTGTGTGTGTGTGTGTGTGTGTGTGTGTGTGTGTGTGGGTGTGTGTTTTTTTTTTTTTTTAAATATCAGGACACAAAAGTGTATAATGACATAGGTATGACACAGGTATTACAAGAAGAGGGTGAACTATGAGGACATTACACATGTCCCCATTTTTCAAAATGCTTATAAATCATACAGAATGAGGTTAAATCACACAGAATGAGGTTAAATCATACAGAAAGAATGTTTTTTTATTTTGTTTGTTGAGAAGGTAAAAATGCAGAATGTTACCTGTGATGGGTATAAGGTTTAGGGGTAGGGGCAGTGTAGGGGGATAGAAAATACGGTTTGAACAGTATAAAAACCATTACGCCAAATGTCCCCACATTTCACAAAAACAAACGTGTGTGTGTGTGTGTGTGTGTGTGTGTGTGTGTGTGTGTGTGTGTGTGTGTGTGTGTGTGTGTGTGTGTGTGTGTGTGTGTGTGTGTGTGTGTAAAAATTGGCAGATTTCACTGTTTCCATCATGACCAACTACATGGATCATGATCCAACACTTTATCACATCTAAACAGAAAGAACACACAGTTAAACACACAACACTTGCACTTCAGCTGAAACACAGTCAGTGAGGAGGTCTAAGTGACATTAGAGAACCAAGGCTTGATTTGATTTTATCCTATAAAAGATGCAAATGTCATTCATGGTTCACTTCCATGAGTTGAGAAAAATTGCTTTCACACCAAATTGCACAAATGGTTTTAAAGCATTTAGGCAGGTCCTCACATAAAGTGTTTTATTTATTACATTTTTTTAGGACCTGAACAAAGCTTAACAACCTTTTACACTTTGCTGTCCTATACCGGGTCCAAAAATATATACATATGTAATATACATTATACATAAATGCCTTGGAAGCTTAGGAACTACTTTCTGCAGATATGCATCACTTTGAAATTTATTTTACTTATTTACACTGGTTACCAGCATACATTTGTAAGTCAGATTTGATTTAAAAAATGCAATTTCAGAAATCTGTGATTGTCAACTTGACTAGCAATAATTCACATCGAACATATCTATGCAATTTTGACTGGTGAAAGTCTCGGCCCACATTATCCATAGCTCACTTTTTATTAGCCAGGAAGGCCTACCTCCATTACAGTGGTGTGTAATTGCAATTCTTAAAAAAGTAGCTATGACTGGACTGCAGTTAAACTGAATTGCAGCTCTCTCTATTATTACAAGCTGAAAGTGTTTTTACTAGTAGAATTCATATTTTTACTAGTCACGCTATAGGATTAATGGCTAAATGGGCTTGCCAAAGTGCTTCTCACTGAGCTGCATGAGTGTGTAAGAGTGTGACAGTGTCGGTGCAGATAAAAGTAATAACAATGATGTGTTAAAGCCGCCCACTGACTGATGGGATGTGTGTGGAGACTGGCCAGTAAGGTCTGTCAGACAGAAACTGAAAGTGACAGACTAATAAGCTGAACCCAATAGCAATTTCAGTAATATCACATGAGGAACTTTAAGCTGAATCCTCTTTTTCCCATTCACCCTTCTCTTTGCTCTTTCTTCTCTCTCGCTCTCTCTCTCTGGGCTGCATTGCGGCGGTTTCTCTCCTGACTCTTAGCTGTCGAGAACATTGATGGGTATTTATTGAGGGGAGATATTACTGTAGTGAGCACAACTCGGATGAGGTCTATTAGATGACTAAGGAACAAATTTTGAGTCTTTCATTTAAAAAACACTTGGGGATTAAACAAATAATTTAATGGAGAATAAAATTGCAAAAAAGTATGAAGCTGTTTGCAGTTTCTATGCATTGTGACGTCACATATACTTAGGCCACGCCCATAACCGCTGACCTATCCTATTAGCTGGTGTCATGACAAATCCTGTCCTCCTGTGAAATCGTGTCCGCTTTTAGGACCTAACTTGGTAGTGGTTTTAAATGCCTGATCAAAAGCTGTTATACATGGTTCTGGACAAGCAATTGTTTAAAAATAAACTATGAATTCATTGGCATACTAAACACACACACACACACACACACACACACACACACACACACACACACACACACACACACACACACACACACACACACACACACACACACACACACACACACACACACACACACACACACACACACACACACACACACAGACACACACATACAAAACATTTTTTTTGAAATATGTTTTGATTGCTATAATGGGAGCAAAAACATGTTCTAAATTAATTAAACTGTTAAACTAAGTAATAGCCTACTACCAAAGTACCAATACAAAATCATGACATAGTAATCAGGGCTCTCAAGTTTTGAACTGAGTTCAGAGTGAGATTTCGGCCGTGGCGGCAGCAACGGGGGTTTGGCTGGGTACAGGGGTCTGATATGAAAAATGACAAATTCTTACAAATAAAATAAATATGTATTTAATTAGTGTGTGTGTGTGTGTGTGTGTGTGTGTGTGTGTGTGTGTGTGTGTGTGTGTGTGTGTGTGTGTGTGTGTGTGTGTGTGTGTGTGTGTGTGTGTGTGTGTGTGTGTGTGTGTGTGTGTGTGTGTGAGAGAGAGAGAGAGAGAGAGAGAGAGAGAGAGAGAGAGAGAGAGAGAGAGAGAGAGAGAGAGAGAGAGAGAGAGAGAGAGAGAGAGAGAGAGAGAGAGAGAGAGAGAGAGAGAGAGAGAGAGAGAGAGAGAGAGAGAGAGAGAGAGAGGTTAGTGTTGTTTATTGGTGTTGGTAGCAGGTTTTTGAGGCCTTCAGCCCAGAGGATGGTGGCACCTTAACATGAGCACGGTCGTGCTGATGTGAGCTGTGGTTTACAACAGAGATTATTTTACTCTCAAATAATCTTAGACAAGCTGCCTATGATTATTGTTTGCTATATCAGTATGGTTGTATTTTTTCCTCTCTTTATGACAGCGGAAACAACTCCCATACCAATACCCCATCATTTTTTAGCCATACAGATAGCAGAGGCTTTGGAATTGCTTGAACATGAACACATCTAATTATTTCTGTAATACATTTTAATTTTAATTTTGCAACTTATATAAAGTATTAGCCTACAATATACAATTTATGTTCAAATTTTATGTTAAAACTAGTGTAGGAAATAGCAAATGTAAATTATATTATTCAATTTGAATTATTATTTTGCTCCAAATGTTGCACACATGGTATGGAAAATGTAAATGTAAATTTTGAAATGCATTGCCATTTACATATTGCATTGCAAATTTTATATCACTACACTTCAGCTTCCATAAATAGGGGTGAGTACAAATATATTTGTTCTGTAATTTCGAAAAATAAAAATAATATTGAAATTTTACTATATTGCTTCGCTGGCCGTAAATGCAGTGAATCCATTATAAATCCCTCTAAATCTCGCAGTTATAACTAAATCCACTGGGTGGTGCTGTGGAGCGAGTTAATAACTCGACTGTATTTGATCACTAATGTCGTCTGCCTCGTGATGTTTGGAATTACTTAGATGAAAATGATCTTACAAAATGGAGTTACTTTTAATAAATTAATTAATGAAAGTGAGTTTTAAAAAAAAATCACATCCAAACACCAGTCGACTGAGGACTACGGAGCCCCTAAAGGGACGTGGTGGAGGAATTTTTTTAGGTGGGGAGATATTTTTTTCCCCTAAACCTTTTGCGTTCCCTCGCAAAGACATTTGCGTTCCCTCGCAAAACTTTGCGTTCCCTCGCAAAGACATTTGCGTTCCCTCGCAAAACTTTGCGTTCCCTCGCAAAGACATTTGCGTTCCCTCGCAAAACTTTGCGTTCCCTCGCAAAGACATTTGCGTTCCCTCGCAAAACTTTGCGTTCCCTCGCAAAGACATTTGCGTTCCCTCGCAAAACTTTGCGTATAGGAATGCAAAGTTTTGCGAGGGAACGCAAATGTCTTTGCGAGGGAACGCAAAAGGTTTAGGGGAAAAAAATACCTCCCCACCTAAAAAAATTCCTCCACCACGTCCCTTTAGGGGCTCCGTACTTTAGGGCCTAAAGTACGGAGCCCCTAAAGGGACGTGGTGGAGGGGGGCTCCGTAGAGGACAGCTGTCCGTCACCGCATTCACGAGTGGAGGTGAGCACAGATGTTCACTGAGTGAGAAAATGCATTTCATGCAAATCATTATGGGTGGAGGGAATATCTATATCTTACCCAGATACAGCAAATCTATTTTATGATTGGCTGTTCGGTCTCTATTTTTGTTAGATTAATTGGTGCGTGGCAGGGCCGTCAGAACTCTACGGGGAACTCGCTTGATTCCTCTAACAGCAGGCAACTTAGTGTGTGTTACCCTGGCGATTTCTCTGCGTGAGAAATACAAGGTGTGGCGTGTGAGCGTGTGAAATGCGTGTGTCTCAGACTTGAGAGCTCTGTAGTAATGTACCTATAATGTAAATAATAAAGAATAAAAAAACAGTAATATACAAAACAGGTCAATAAAATAAATAGATCATATACGAGATATGCTTGTATATGTATTATATACTTATAAGCACTTATGGCTTCAGTTATATAGCCTAGGCCTACTACTAGACCCATTTGAAACATATGATTTGTAAGACATTAAAGACTATTTTAACACAATTTAACAACAAAAATCAAAACGCGATTTTGTAAGAATTGTAATCAGGCTCTGAACAGATTACTCATTAAAAGTTCTTTCAGCCAATAAAATCGCCCTGGGGCCCTATAAGCGGACAGGATTTCACAGGCGGACAGGATTTACACCACTACCCAGATGTACCTTTTTCTGTCAACAAACTTTTTTTGTCAAACAAAGTGCTGCACAAATGAGCTTTATACAGTTCAAATATAAAAATATAAAACATAAAAATTGTGATTTATGACTTAAAAAACAAAGTGTTAATAATAACGTATTATCATTATATTAGTATCATTATTAAACTGAGAAATATTTAAATTCTTCTGTACAACAGTAAAATATTTGTCAAGTTAAACCGAACTTTTATTTTGACGGGTTGCCGTAAATACCTTTACAGTGTCAATGTGTTTATGACATGACATGACGGTAGTTTTTATTAAATTAAATGCTCATGAAGCGGCTCCGGAGTTAATCGGCATTCATTCCTGTTGGAAACACGCGACCCGACTCACGTGCGATTATGTGTGTGTGAGGTAACGTTATATTAAACTGCGTGTCTGCGCCATTAATTACTCAAGAGACATGCAGGCAGGAGTCAGGACATACAGGATTTGTGTTTAAATAGGCTTTTTGCTTTTTAATATTCACAGACACTATCACCAGATGTGTTCTCGGGTACCGAAATTTCAAATGTTTTCCTCAAAAAACAAGAAAGAAAGAAAGACATGAATGACATGGGGGTGAGTAAATATCAAGCCATTTTCATTCACAGTTCAGAAATATAACTGTTAATGTTTGTGAACTTTTTTGACGTAACCTTGTATTTGAGAGTTTAAGCACAATTAACTTCTAGGTTAAAGGGTCACTAAACCCTAAATCAACTTTTTTTTTAATGATCTGCAAGACTGGGGCTGTTCACTGATTCGACTAAATGTTTTGACATATGGATATAAAGTTTTAATTCTACAATAATATGCTATATAAGTGCTGCCCTTTTTAAGGTTGAATGGTGACTACTGCAGTTGAATTTTCCTACTGGAAATTGTTGATCATTGTGGCATTTGATGGTTCTTCCAACGGCTCACTAACTAACAAAATGGCACCCTAAACCCTCACGGTCTTCCTTTTAGTCCGCACTTTCACAACGTAATGCTGCTTTGACTTCAGGAAAGAAGTCCTTTGCGTAACAGAAGTTCGGCTTGGGGTTCGGCAGAAGTGCGCATCGAGGGTAGACTGGGTAAACCCAGGCTGATCTGTCAGCAATTTGATGTCCCCCTGAAACTCAGGAAACCTGTACATTAATTTCTTCTGCTTCTGTTACACTTTTGCAGAAAAGTTTTTCATGCATACTGAGCTTTTTACACAGTTAAAGACTTGGATTCCCATCCTAAACATAGACAAAGTTTCAAAAACTAATGTTGGACGTTTGATGGAGTATTTCTGTGTCAAAAATACTCCTTCCGGTTTCTCACAAGTTTCGGAGAGTTTTTTTCGAGTATGGGTCCGCTTGACGTCAACAGAGCGGAAGGTCCTTGTATGGGCCCTATGGCTCTTCTCCCAGAAGGGTGTGCGCGCGTGACAAGAGGCGAGAGAGCAAATGCACGCCCATAAACACTTTCTCAGCTGCAGATCCACTCGTCCGTGAATATGAGAAGTGAGATACCGGCTCTACACATAGGCTATAAAATCTAGCGAACGTGTTGGGTGTCGCCCAGCCGGCAGCTCTTCAAATATCTGTCAGCTAGGCGTCACAAGCCAGTGCCCAGGACGAGGCTACACCCCTGGTGGAGTGAGCTCTAATCCCGAGCGGGCAGGGCACGTCTTGGGACTCATACGCCAAGACAATGGCATCCACTATCCAGTGGGCCATCCTCTGCTTGGAGACAGCCTTTCCCTTCTGCTGTCCTCCGTAACAGACGAAGAGCTGCTCTGAGGTCCTAAAGCTTTGCGTTCTGTCCACATAAGTCCGAAGAGCTAAGACAGGACAGAGAAAAGCCAGGGCTGGGTCTGCCTCCTCCGAAGGCAGCGCTTGCAGGCTCACCACCTGGTCCTGGAAGGGAGTGGTGGGAACCTTAGGGCAAGTATCCAGGCCGGGGTCAATTACGTGAGAGTAGTCTGGCCCGAATTACAGGAACGATTCCTCGAAGCGCTGCGATAGTCATGTTCCGCAGTGAGAACACGAGCTATCCACAAACGCCGCCTCAGCGTGCTCTAAGCCCAGGCACGTGATACAGAGCTTGTGACCGTCGGCGGGCGACAGGGAACGAGCGCATCCAGAAACGCACGGGTGGAAAGACATCCTGAAAAGGACGGCACGTCACCCGTGTAGCTCTTTTGTGAGGAAAATTTACGCTTTCTCTCTCTCTCTCTCGCAGATAGAAGGCAGTCAGATGCTTCATCAACGCTGTTCGGCTCCGAAGTGAATGACAACAGTGCGTGGCGATCGCTTCCGCATTATACCTGCGCAGAGGGGCGGGTCGCGATATGCAAAGCACGCACGCCAATGTTCATTGGCCCGTTTTCTATATCTTGAAGCTGATAGGGGCTCCCAGAAGTGATCACAATTCGTCGGTACGACGTACGTCGTAGTGACCGATTGAAAGGTAACAATATATCATACTTGCATGGCTTTAAAATGCATGCTGATAATACATTTTCATGATGATGAAGAACAATGTAACGTGATCGTGACCGTGATATAGATGACAGGGCTTGACATTAAGCATGTTCATTTGCTTGTCCGGAAAAAACTAAAACACTGTGCGTGCGTGCGTGTGTATGTGTGTGTGTGTGTCCGTGTGTTGTAACTGATTTTTTTTTGTTTTGTTATTGCCATTTTAATCAGGCTCTTGTCCGTCGGACAAGTAAAATTCTCTTTCACTTGTCCCTTCAAGAAAACCACTTGTCCTAGACAAGCGTTAATGTTTAGCCCTGGATTATAATAAAAACCAAACAGATGTTTTATCTTTTGGCAGAGTATTTGAGGCAGGAGCTGGACAGGCTCCGCCCTCTTCTGGAAAGTAGGGCGGGGAACAGCGGCTCATGTCCATTTAAAGATACATGCACGAAAACAACATGCTTTTCCTTCCATTCAAAAATGGGCTTTTACAGTATGGTATAATAACTGGGGTATTTTAAAATGAAACTTCAGACACATTCTAGGGACACCTGAGACCTATAATACATCTTGTAAAAAAAGGGCATAATAGGTCCCCCTTAAGTTAATAATTCTCTGTGAAAACTGTGTGTAACCATACCTCATTATGAAGATGTGTTTTGCATGGGTAAGCGCTGCTGGCATTTTCTTCAGGAGATGTAGTTGTTATGATTTTACCGTATAGTAACAATAATTTGGCAAAAGTGGTGGTTACCATGGTCATTGTTTCTAGTGGAACAATGCATTCAAATAATTTCTTAATTGGAATATTGAGTGTAAAGATTACCATACTGCAAGATGACATAATACTTTCTGTTTTAGGTCTCTACAGATGGAAATGATCCAAACTGTACTTTCATCTGAAATTGAGATATTCAGCCACCAGCAGACACTTCATTAGATTCATTCAGACTGGCTTGAGAAGGTTGTTCATCACAAGGTAGTCCGCTCATTTGACATACATCTTCTATTCCGTCGCTCATTAAAATCCTCCCGTCTGTAACAAGAGGTAAAATATTAATGAGCGGTAGAACTATAGTCTATAGCGTGAGGGGATGGAGGTGATACTCTGCACTTTTTGACACACAACACAAAGATTTCTTGTTGATTTGAGTACCAGTGTAGAAGTCTAGCTCTTATTAAAGGATTCTTTATTTACCTAATTATTTACTTTTCCCTGATATAAGCAAAATATTTTTTTCCAATACAGCTCATTGTAGTCTTTACAACTTCTACTATATATATGAGAGCTTTGTGTGAAAAACAGTGCTGCTTGATGAGAAACCTCCACAGACTAGCCTTCTTTAGTCTCCTTTGTAAATGTCGATGTGATTGCATGTATAACGCTGCATGAAGTCATGCCAGGACTGTAATTAAATCTCTGTGGACATGCTATAGATTCTCCCATTCCCCTCATTATTGCTGAAAAAATGTAGGAGAAAAAAACACCCACATGTATGCATCTACCAATAGCATAGTTTAAATATCCTGAGGCATAACTTAACATAAACCTGTTTATATTACACATTTATGAATTAACATGCCTGGAGGAGCCCCATCGGGCTGAAATGTTCTAAGAAAGGGAAGGAATGGTTCCTGTTATATTTGCACTTGAAGTTGGTTCGGAATGGCACGATAACACACTGTTCTTGATCCGGATTTCTAGAATGCGTGAAGTGATATCACCACTCAGGATTGGTCGCTTGTCTGTTGCCTGGCTGCCAGTTTCTCTGTAGATGGCCAAGTGTGTTATTTGAGCATTTGAGTGAATTTACTGTATAAAATAAATATATGATCATCGTCTATAACGCCATTGCCATTTACATATATTGTCTGTAAACTCTTGCCTTCCCAAGACAATGACTGACTCATTTGTATTACATTCCAAACTGCGTCATCATCAGCCCCTCAGTGGAGAATGAAACCATATCTGTACCGGCTGGGCCAGATCGACACAGAATAGAATGGTTAAAGCTGCTGTCCATAACTATTTTTGGTTAAAAATTAGTAAGTAAAGAGCCAGCCAGTGTTCAAATTATTATTGTATTTTTTACCATATATGTTGAAATTAATGCTGAAAGGCCTGGCTAATCCAAGCCTTGGCAGTAGTTGTAGCTCTGTTTTTGAAGTCCATAAAAAATGCATCTGTCCGTCAAATAACGTGCTCCTCACGGCTCTGGGGGCTTCTGAAACGAATCGCTGCGCTTATGTAAGACAAATGTCCATATTTAAAGGTCCCCTAGAATGATTTAAAACAATATTTTAAATTGTTCTCTGATATCATATAGAGGGTATGTGGGTTATTTAAGGTAAAAAAAATGTCCAGATACAGTTTTACAGGTCCATTTACAACCCTAGAAATTGTAATGCTCTGTTTTTTGCCTTATTTGGAAGGGTCATAAATATTAATGCAGAGTTATTTCCCTGCACGGCTCAGTGACAGCTAACACATCTATACCATCCGTCATTGCAATAAATTGACAATGATAGCTTCTTAACTTTGAATCACGAACTGAACTGGGTAGCGCGTAAATATGTTGTTTGTACAGTAACGTTATAGTTTGACAGTGGAGTACTGATTTAAAAGTCGATTTATTTAGCCAAACAAAGTAATGTAGAAGCCACTCAAAATAGTCAGTGTTGGTTTACTACTCACCCGCTGCAAAAATATCATATTTCAATTCTCAAAAATGTATATTTATTTAACAAATTGACTAAGCCTTGTCAAATGACTATTGTTTTAACTTAGATGGTGGAGAAGGTGATGTTAGCTACAAGAATCGAGTGAGCGATCTGTAAGCAACTAAACAGTAGTTGTAAACGTAGTTAGCTTCTGATTTATGTGTTGATGATGAAATTTAGGCTAATTTAGATTTCAGTCCGTCAAGACGGATCGACATACGTATATACTGTTGTATTTTATGACAACACTGACAGGAAATAATATTAACCTTTGTCATTTGACAAACTGTTATGTGTGCTACTTGGAGTTTCTCATACTTGCGTTGGATCTAGACAACACAGGGGATATTACCGTAATGTTACCTTACTAAGAAACTTTCAATTTAATCAGAAATGGGTTCATAGGTCAAGAAGTGGACAAAATCACTACATACTGTTTGCATTTCAGATGTTGAGCGAATCCTGCTATATTGTCCCAGGTTAGAAAAACTCTCCGTCGTAAAATGGGACGAGCAAACAAACAACTTGTGAATTAAATTGTTGCGTTATCCGATTGTAAATAAATGTCAAACATGACTGCTGACATTTTTTATCTTTGGGAAGGCTATGAAAAGTCCTTGCACAGCCTGGAACATGACATTTGTGTCCATGATCTGCCGTTTTCGCTAAGGATCCCAGGGATTGCGTCACATGTGGCGTTCTGTTGAAAATAGCCTGTTTTTCCGTGGTGTTTTTCACAAACAAGATTTACATATGAAGAAGGAGGCAATGGTGTTTGAGACTCACTGTATGTGATGTCCATGTACTGAACTATTTTATTTAACTATGGCAAGGTTAATTCACTTTTTCATTCTAGGGCACCTTTAAAACTTAAAGCTCCGGCCGATCGCCTTTTGTGGAAAAAGAGTTGAAAGTGCATTCTCGCAATTCAAGATATGTATGGCCTTTGAACTGCAGAGTCACTTTCAACACTTTTCCCATAAGTTGAATACGGAATGCGATCAGACAATTTTTTTAGAGGTAAAAAATGATATAAATACTGTTCGCTTTCTCATACAAACTGGTTGTTTCATGTCGTAAGACATCAATTTGTCAGCACAAGCTGCAGTTTAATATGCATTTGTCTGTGTATTTGTAATACGTTTTTTTTTACAGTTTTTTTTTTTTTTTTTTTTTACTCTCTTAGATTTTGTTACCATTCACATGCATTATACGACTGACAGACTGCAACGGTTGGAGTTAAAAATCTTCATTTGTGTTCTACTGAAGAACGAACACAACTACATCTTGGATGCCTTGGAGGTAAGCAGATAAACATCACATTTCCATTTTTGGGTGAACTATCCCTTTAATGGCTCAAACACTCCATGTTTCCATCCATTCTCTGAGCAAATTAGGTCATGTGATTTTTTTTTTTATCTAGAAGTTTATTCAGTTTACACGTTGCCAAATGTGAAAAACAAAAACATATATATTTATGGTCACTAGAGGCAGCTTATTCAAAACAAAGGCATAGCTTGATGGTGTCTTGACTTCGCAGAGCTTTTATTGTGCCACAGATGAGCATTTCTGCTTCTTCCACTCATGCCTATGTGTGGTAATGCTTTATCATATTAAATAGATTATTTGAGTATGTTGAAGGTTATGTTATAATGCTGTGCATACGCTCGGTGGCTACTATGAAACACTTGTTGTTGAGCACCCTGCAGTGAGCTAGTTCGATATTAGAACGTATCCAAACAGTTGCTCACATATGTAATAAATTTATCAAAGCGTCTTTGGTGTTTCCATGGTTTTAATTTTTTTTTTTTAAATCGAGGGTAATGCGGGTATGATGCATTGATAGGCGAAGCACGGATAACTTCCGTACACTGGTTAAAATTGCTTATATCTTTGGATTTAAACATTGTTTGAAGTATTTGGGTAATGCAGTACACAAGTCAACAAAATATATTTCACTGCTCTAGTGTTTTTGTTGTTGTTGGATATTTTAATCCAAAAAATCTTACATATTGTGCCTTTAAATTTAAAATGTACTGTACATACGTGGAATATGTAGTTTGAGGTTGGAGAATAAGATTTGAGGGAAAAATTATCCATGAATAATCAATTATTTTTTGATTCTGTTCTTAATACAGACCATCAGATGACTTGGGATATGAGTCATAGGGGTTTTATGGTACATTTTTGCATTTTCTTGGAGCTTGACAAACTCCTGACATTCTGTAATGATTCTTCAGAGTTTCTCACTTTGTGTTCTACAGAAATAAAATAACAGCATACTGCTTTGGAACAACATGAGTGTGAGTAAATAAATGACAGGATTTTCCTTTCTGAGTTCATCGTCTAATGTGGCTTTAATCGTTCCAGCACACATAAAGGCACTCTTTCCATCTCAGGCCTGGATGCTTCGATGGCCCTGTGGGTGAAATTGAATTTTGTGTCCAGTTGAGTGCGAACGGCAGTGCTGCGGAACAGCAAAGCCCCCGTTGCCCCTGAATCTGGAGGAAAACGTGTAGAAGTGAAACGCAGCGGGCCGAGAAACGGCAGACTGACGCGTGCCAGACTGTTGCTGACCTGAGAGGCACACAGATGTGAAGTACATCTGCCAATTAGTGTGGCGATCGAGTGGGAAGCTGTCATGTGTGGCTTTCCACTTCGACAGAGACGGCTGCCGTGAGACACAACGGGTGGAACGTCTTTGTCTGTTATGACTTACTACTTCAGAGTCTGTTTTGTGACTTTGCAGTTTTTTGTGTGTGTGATTGAGTGTGAACTGGATTCTGGTGACCTTTAAACTGTATGCCCTGGAGTGAGTGAGTGAGTGAGTGAGTGAGTGAGTGAGTGAGTGAGGGTGAGTGAGGGTGAGTGAGTGTGTGAGTGAGTGAGTGAGTGAGTGAGTGTGTGAGTGAGTGAGTGAGTGAGTGAGGGTGAGTGAGTGAGTGAGTGAGTGAGTGAGTGAGTGAGTGAGTGAGTGAGTGAGTGAGTGAGTGAGTGAGTGAGTGAGTGAGTGAGTGAGTGAGTGAGTGAGTGAGTGAGTGAGTGGGTGAGTGAGTGAGTGAGTGAGTGAGTGAGGGTGAGTGAGTGAGTGAGTGAGTGAGTGAGTGAGTGAGTGAGTGAGTGAGTGAGTGAGTGAGTGAGTGAGTGAGTGAGTGAGTGAGTGAGTGAGTGAGTGAGTGAGTGAGTGAGTATGAGTGAGTATGAGTGAGTATGAGTGAGTGAGAGTGAGTGTGTGAGTGTGAGAGTGGTTGGCTGGCTGCATCCAAAATCGTCTTGAGTAGGTATTTATTTTGAATAAGTATTCTATATAGTATGAATGTGTGTAGGATAAATGTAATCCGGATGTACTGCATTCGCCATGCTGTCATTATCACATGACCTGCCAGTTTCAGTTGTATCGCTTCACTGCCAGTCACAAACCCTCTCCCGAGCCTTATGCTGGGATAGTAAAGTGTCAATCCAGATGCACACTTCCCGAATCCCGCAGGAAGTAGTAGGTCATCTAGGTACTTTTTGCCTTTTATGAGTACTGTGAATTCAGACATACTACTTTTATCAAACTGTTTTGTTTTCACTGTACTGTATAGGAAGTATGTAATTCGGATGCAGCCACTGTGTTTGCAATACTAGTGCATTGCATACTACCTATTATATTTGTAGAATAAAACGTGTTTAAAAAAATAGTGTGCTACATTATGTTTAGATGACTTTACAAGGTTTTTATCAGTTCAGTGGGTGGAATCCAGTTATTTTTTCAGAAATAAAATTTACAAAATGTAATATTTATTTTATATATTTTAAAGAAAAACAACATATTTGTTATATTTTCTTAAGAGCTAAACAAAATATTTCTAATACTTTTAACACGCAATCAAAATTGCATTTGAGTATTCTTCTTTTGGCTAATGTAGTTAATAATACATTTACATTACATTTATCATTTAATCATTTAGCAGACGCTTTTTATCCAAAGCGACTTACAAAAAAGTCTTATTAATAATAATAAGTAAACAAAAAACGAAAAACAAAAAAAAACAAATATATATATATATATATATATATATATATATATATATATATATATATATATATATATATATATATATATAGCTGTAAAGAGAATTAAAAAGTATAAAATTATGATATATAGATTAAATAACATGTAAGACAACATGTGCCAAATAATCAATGGATCATTATAGAACATATATAGGTTCAACTTTTAACCTTTATTGTTGTTAAAAGAAGGCTTGTGCAAAATTCAGCATTTCAGATTTGGCCTCCATTCAATTAATTAATTGGAATTGGAATTAAATTGACTCCGTCCCACAGGAAGTTGAATTGGAATGTCAGGAAGTGGAATTAAATTGGAAGTTCAAATAAATTCCACAGTCACACAACAGAAAGAATGTGTTGAATCTCAATTACATTCAGTGTTAGAAAGGTTACTAATCAAATTAAAAGGAAATTATAAACTTTTTTCCACAGAAAGTTTATAATTTCCTTTTAATTTTGATTAGTAACTAATTACACATTTTACCTCAGTAATACAACTAAATATAATCACATTCATTTTGATCAATGATTGAAATAAATTACCTTCTCAATGTTGTTTATTTAGTGTTGTTCCAATGTTATTTGGATCTACCAATAACATTGGATTTGGCTATTTTGGTTATTTGAATGTTATTTGTTATTTATGAATCAAATAACACAAAGTTGTTGTAAATGCAGTATCATTCATTCCAATGCAAAACTCACCGAGCAACACTGATGCATCTAATTGTCAATAGCTCCTCAAATCTTCCATCATATTCCACAAAATTAAAATGACAATAAATAAATCTTAATTATTTTGTTCTGTGACTAGAGCTTTGAACATTAATTGCTGGGGGAAACATTTCCTGTTAATATAATCTGTACAAATAGTTTAAAACCAATATGTAATGCAATCATATCTGAACATATACTGTAAAGCTTCATTGTTAAACACTTCACTTAAATATGTATGTGTCCTTTAATTTCAAATTCGAATTGTAATTCTAGATCCTGTTTTTGACATCAATTCAAATTCAAGTCAAGTATAAGAATTGAATTGGAATTCAGGAGAGGAGTCATTCTCAATTCAATTCTGAATTTTGCACAAGCCTGGTTGCTATGCGGTTGCGCTAGATGGTTGCTATGGCTGCCCCCCCCCCACACACACACATGGTTTTTCATCCACCAAGAAAAAATTGCAAGTAATATTAGCGCACTAATTTGAGGTATTATTCAAGTAGGACTGCTACTACAATAACTCTACACATCTACATTTATCGGCATGCATTTCTCTCTCTCTCTCTCTCTCTCTCTCTCTCTCTCTCTCTCTCTCTCTCTCTCTCTCTCTCTCTCTCTCTCTCTCTCTCTCTCTCTCTCTCTCTCTCTCTCTCTCTCTCTCTCACACAGATATATATACACACATCTCTGCATCAAATATATAATTCTGCTTTTCAAGTTGTTTTTATTGCAGAGGAATTTTCCATCAGATCAGGCCAATTACGTACATTTGATTCAGCGCAAGAGGAACTTGATGAGATAGTCTTTGAAGATGAGTTTAATTAACAATTCGTTCGTGACTCGTGAGGCTGTTTAAATGCACAGCAATTTTAGCTTAATTAGTGAAGGAAAGAACACATTGTGTTTATTCATTAAATAATCAGAAAAACACTGTTATTTTTATTGGAGGCTCATTAATATTTATGGGATGAATTGAAAATTAGATTTATAGAAATATGAAGTGTTCATTTTACACACCAGAGAGTGTCATTTCTCATAAATCTTGTTTTATGTTTAAGCTGTGATGCTCAAATGGAAAGTGCCGGTTCGATTCCTGCCCTAGAGTATATTCATTTGCAAGTGAGAGCCAGTATATCAAGATCAATGATATGGGAAATACATTTATTTATTTTTTTGCTCATTATGCAATCACTCTTCGATAATGTAATTATCAAAAAGCAATATATTGATTGACAAGACAAAGAGAAAAGTAACTTGATGTGCGTCGTAATAGATTTCTTTGTTCTTCATTACTGACTGGCTGTTTACTTGAATAATTACTTGAATTATTAAAGATAAAGCAATTTTTATCTAATTGAAACACTTGAAAGTTACATATCTCTAATTTAATTTGTATTAACTTTTAATCATAAAGAAAACCGATAGCATGTGAGTTGCTGTTAAAGACTGTAAAAAAAAAAAACAGCTTTAACCTTCGGAAGTTAGACTAGTCTGTATCAGTGATTCTAGTATTACTTTATTATTGGTTTGTTTTTGTTTTTGTTCAGTTTTTTTTTTACGTCTATTTCTTACTTCTTTATTCTTTATTAAATTGTAGTCTATTTTGGTCAAGTGAAACTAAATGAAAATGGGGAACTACTGTTGCTGAAATAAGATAAGTTTAATAAAACATGTTTTGTTTGTTTTTTGCCACACCATAAAACTTTAAGCTAGCTTTAGGCTAAAAGAATCTCTTCTTTCTCTCCAGAGGAGTGTTTGGAAATGTGGTATCACCTACGGGCATTTTGGTATCTTGACAACCCTATAGTCCATACACCTGACAGAATTGAGCTATCCATGTTTTCACTGATTCCTTCTTGCTTTCAGCAGAAAAAAGTGAAACCTTATAACAGCTGTACTAGAAAAATGCGATTCGCACACACATTCATATTATGAATTTTAAATACATCAAATAATCTAGATCTTCAAGAACCATTTTATATACATCCGCCTATACGAGTCGTTTGTAAGTTGAATCTCGCTGGGTTGCAGTTTTACATCACTAGAAAAGACAATTGCATACTAGCCTATGTTGTACACTGACTGCCCGAGAACAACTTGACCCGTCCTCAAACACTTTACTGACGACTGCTTCTCAAATCCTGGAGTTTAACGTGAGATTCCTATAATGCTTGGTCTTGAAAGATGGGTTGTTTGTTTGGACCAGCTTGCTCCTTTAGAAATACAACCTGTAAAGGCTGATTTATACTTCTGCACCAAACCTACAACATAGGCTGTGTGTATCACTTGTAGCCTGTGGCATAGCCTGACCGGCTAACTCATGTTATTACTGTCTTACTGAAATACTTCTGCTAAGTAGCCGTGGGCCACTATTACCTAAAACTGTTGCTGTTAATGCAGATTGTCTGTTGTTCTTACTACCTTGATTCAAGATTTCAAGGTTTGATTCATTTACAGACTTTAATGTTACATCATTCAGGTTAGAGCTGGGCTAACGTTACACTGTTATTGATACAGCTCCCTCACGTGCACCGCAATACATTAGAAATATGCACATGGATTGTTGATGGACGTACACTTGTTAATGCTGATGGTGAGGAATTACAGCTCCAACATCTCATAATGTACCACAAACTGAGTAGTGTATCACTGAGAAACGTCCTGCTTAAGTCATCCTAGCGATGCAGATTCAGGTAGAATAACTAGTCCTTACAAAGTGTCATCATCGGTCTGACGCTCGGATTGATATGGTAAATCGACATCATTGTAACTTTCTTTGCAATGTGTACAATCACTGAGACCTGAGGAAGCCTCCGGAGCTGAAGTTCAGTTATAGTGAGGAGTGTTTTAGCTTCCGAAACGTGCTTTACATGATAGACCAATCAAAACAATCAGAGCAGAGTAGCACGTAAAAGGGGAGATTTAGAGAGACTGATTCATCCATTGACTCACTTGAGAATCATTGAAATATGTGGAGATGAGTAATGTTTATTATGAGAAAATGAAACGTTTTTTTTTACCTTTAATGCATGTAAAACTTCCGTAGGAGACTCCAAAACAAAGTCAAGAGCCTTTAAAATAGCATAATAGGGGCACTTAAAAAAAAAAGCTGTAACAATTTTTTGTGAAATAATCATATTCACCGGCAGGGTCATTAATATATTAATCAGACACTTTTTTCATTAAATAAAAGGGTTCAGCCGTTTCCCCTCCCTCCTCATTAACAGTTATATATTTATTTTCTGTGGTTTCCATGGCTTCTCTCTCCCCATTCTTCATCGGTTGTCAGTTCTGTCTTGTATTGTGCAAGTCTTTGATTATCCTGCTGTTCTCGTTGGCTTGCAGCTGCTGCTGTCCGAGTGATTGATGCTCTGGTGATGTCGACTTACATTTTTAGACGACATGAGCAGCGGCTTCAAACAAGTGTTTGTTAGAGGAACGATCTTTTGACAGGAGCTTTTACATGCTGTGTCTGTGGGTGTAGCTCACAGGTTAAAAGCGCTTCTCTGGACACCTACATACACAATGCTCAGATTGACTTGTCCTCTAATCGCCTGCATGTCTATAGTGTCTTTGTTCCTCCATCTGTTCTAGATTCCTGCCCAAGTGTTTAAAGGAATGTTCTGGTATTAATTCAAGTAAAGCTCAGGCGATAGGATTTGTGGCATAATGTCCACATACTGAACAATCTGTTGCTTTTTGACTTTGACTTTATCTCTAGGTGTCTTTGTTACAGTGTAATTATACATTGAAGTACCATTAAGTAACTACATACTTATAGGGTTAATATGGTTAAAGGGGCTAGTTGCATGTAGTTATGCATAAATTACTGTTAGTACTATGGTAAGTACATCATTTAACATATGTGTTGCTACTTTTACCGGCTTGGACATGACATTGAAACTTGACAGATACAGCTTAACTTTTTAGATCTGGAACATTCTGCTAAGTTGGTTTTACTTTATTTTGATGGCCCCTTTTACACATTGTTAACTGTAAGTAGCATTGCACCTGCATACTAGAGTATTGGTTGAGCATTGGTATTAGGGTTGGAATAAGTTGGCATAGTTGCAAAGATACAGTTAACACAATGTTCAAAAGGATTAAAGTGTTAACCAGTTTTTCTTTTTTCTTTTTCATGGTTAAATTAAAGCAGCACCAGGTAACTTTTCAACCTTCATAATATATTTTCAAGACTCTTGTGATGATACATCGACTTACAATAGGTTGAAGGACACGTCTGCCATAGCCTGATGGGGTCTGTATCGTTTTTAATCGTACTTTTACACTTCGGGTTTCGGGTAGTAACCCGAGAACAAAAAGAACTACAAAATTCGACTGCTTTACGGCATATACGTCACTTCCACCACCACCCCCACTTCCTTAAATTCGGACGTGCGAGCCCAACTATCCTTTGTTTGTCGGATGTTATAGTCAGTGTTGGGTAAGTTACTTTAAAAAAGTAATTAATTACTAGTTACTAATTACATCTTCAATAGTGTAATTAGATTACTGTACAAATTAATCTCTCCAAAAAGTAATTACTTATTACTAATTACTTTTTAATTGCTTTCTACCCTCTAGTTAAGCAATCCAAGGTTAGACATGAAACAGCTCTTTTAATTCATTCAAATACATAATATAAAACTACATAAATTACTTTTATTAACTGACCAAAGTATTACAAATGTGAGAAGGATACATAAAAACATGCATTTTAAAGTTAGACTTTAAATGTTGATGTTAAGTCCACTATTGAATTATGTATTATAATATTTAGTATTTAGTTCAATTACATCAGGAGTAACTTTAATTGAATTACAGAAAAAATAAGAGTAATCCCTTACTTTACTTTTTCCAAGGGAAAAGTAATTAAATTAGAGTAACTAATTACTTAGTAACCAACACTGGTTATAGTCATGTCCGAAGCAGCACAGAAAAATAAGAAAGCAAAGGTTTTGTTGGAGGAAAGCAATAAGAGGAAACGAAAAAGGGATGGGATTAAAGGATCATCATTGGGCCAGGGTTTCCTCTTTGGCGTGAGCTGAAGGAGCGTTCCCGACCGATGCTGACTCGGCTGTCATGCTTGCTATGGTTATTACCTACCACTCAAACATTGAATTGAAGTATCATAGATTCTGTTAAATGGTAACCAAAATACTAGGCTACTATAATGATGCTGACTTGTAAACGTGAGCATTGTGGTCATTTGGTGTTTGAAAAAAATAAAACCCATGAAATTATTCATATGACATGCTGAAACATATGCCACTGTACCTGGGATGAAGACATTTCACACGTGACGCAAGCAGAACAACTGCATGGGAACTCCTCCTTCAGTTTTCAGGATAACTGTTAGTGATGCGCGGGTCAGCTTTTTTTCCAACCGCTTTTAGGAAATTATTTGGCCCGCCCTGCACCACTGTATATATTTTTACAACCCGCTCTGCACCTGCGACCATTAAATAGACATACAGGGTCCGCGGGATATGAGACGTCCCACTCATCACTAGTTCAGGGATATCATGGTTGTCATGTCAACAAATGCATGCGTGCATCCCCTGATGTAGAATTACAGAGTTTACGACAGTAGTAGAGGACAATAATTTTCCCAACTGTAGGGGTACCCCGAGGGCAAAAGTTACCTAGTGCTGCTTTAAATAACAAAATTAAAAGCATGCTTAATTAATTGAAATCAAAAAAATGGTCAAAAATAAACAGCAACTTATTAAAAGTTTAACAAATGTACATTTTTAGGGGCCTATGAAATTACATTTTTCATGTTTTAATGGTTCAATTAAATTTTGAGTCTCAAAAAGCATGTCTAATCAGTTGACTTCATTAAGCTTTAACAATTACAAGTTAAATATTATAATAATAGCCAGGGCTCTATGAAATGTTTCATTTTTTCAAATTTTTCATTTTTTTTAATTATTACTTTGACAACTTCACTCTAAAAAGTACTGGATTGTTTTAACCCTTGTTCAAAAATGGACAAACAATAGACTGTAAAAAATAGAGACTTAGTCTCCGTGAATCACCCGTAGGTTTCTGAAGAGCATTTTTGAAGCTCAAAGTGGGCAGAGCCGGCTGTCGAAAATAACCGAAACTGGATAAAAAGGCGGGATGGGGGTGGAGCTTAGGTTATGTGATGGCTAAAGCTGGGCATACACTGTGCGATTTCTATGGGTTTTCAGCAAGGTTACCTACTCGCACTGTACGAGTAGATCGCATGCGATGTAAAGCCAAAGCTCACGATTGATGTGCTCTCACTGTGCGGTCCGACCGTCGAGCGCGTCTTGACTGCTCACACTGTACGGGTGAAAAATGCGTGGCGACGATAGACCATGGTGTATTATAGAGAGGTAAATGCATCAGCTATTGAAATCAAGAGGATTTAGAATTTATGTATAAAATTATTATTATTATTAGAGTAGGCCTACTTTTATTATTAAATTGATATTACATTAATTTGCCCCTCCCCCCAACAATAATGCATAATCGACACACTGCATAATAAAATAATAGATAGATTACTCCTCACTATTTAAAAACATTTAACCCGATTAAACAAGGAATTATAGGTCTGATTATATGATTATAATGTCAGAACACTGCAATAATAATGTCCGTCTCAATGAAAAGTAAGAGCAGATTTATCTAAAAACAACTTGTTTAACACAAAATGGGCCTACTTCTCTTATAAGAAAGAAAATAAGGCAATAGGCTACGTTATTAGTATGTTGAATTACATGTATCTCGCGTTGTCTGAGAATATGCGCTGAAAGCTTGTCAGATTTTACTTTCACTTTCTGTAGTGAATAATTGACTGGGTTTGAGACTGCGCTTAAACTGCGCATTGCGTGATATCCACTGACTCGCGTTCATGAAGAAAAAGAACACATTGCAACATGACATTGTGTCAAGATGGACAAGGTTAAATATTAATTAATATTAAAAAAATAAAAATAAAACTTGCAACTTTCCGTCCACTGGAGGGCGCCTATTCAAAACAAATGCGGAGTTTGATGACGCAAAGTGTGAGCGCAGCATCTTGGGAGATGTAGTCTTCTCATCACAGCCGGTGGAAAATAGGACTCGGGCAGAAATCACGTTCATGCATGCGGTTATTAACGTTACTGTAGTCTAAAGAGGAGCAGAACCTTGTGTTGTGGACCTGAGCACAGCTGCTGGAGCGATTTTTAAACAAATACCCGCCTCGCGAATACGGGGACTTTTATTATGACGGGACGGGACACAGTCGCCGGGCGCCTGCACAGATCCGCTCTTCCGGTTATGATTTTGAGGTAATGCAGCTCTGTTTATCATAGTAGATACATTTAAGTGTGTTTAAAACGATGTTATGACGTTACTCTGTGCGTTCAGTTGTTCACACTGCTAAGAGTAAAGCGCTCCTGCCAAATAGAAGCCAAAACCGAGGGTAGCGCAGATATGACGCAATTGACAGGCGACTTCCTCAGACGCTATGCTGACAAGTCCCGGTCCTTGGTTAAAATAGCAATTTTCTCACAATTTACAAATAGTTGGAAACATCTGGGATATTGTAGGTACTCAACTGAACAAAATATATAACACCGGCCTAGTGGTTTTTGGATATTTTACTGCAAAAATACTACATAGTGCACCTTTAATTATCAACTAGCTAAATGAATAAGATGCACTGGATATATACAACACAAACTGGAGGCACAACAGGTTACTTAATTTCTGCTATTTGATAGCTGCCTACATAATTAAAGATCTCCCTCTTTTCGTTTTCTTCCTTACTGCTTTTAAAAATTAAATGGTTGAACTTCTGCTTTCGCGCAGGCGCAGTGAGGGGAAATAGGGCAATCAGTTCGTGGCTTTGCTTCAACTGTGCGATAACCTCACGAGGGGCGAGCAGAATTTCTGAAACGCCAGAAGTTCATCCGACCATCCGATTCCCGATCGTGAGAGGTTTGTCGCCCCTCGTTTCCCCCTGTACACTGCACGAACACCTCGCGACAAACGATGCACGATAAACCTGAAAATCGGCCCGACCCAAAAAAGAGTAGCACGAGTCAGAATTCGGCTCAAAATCGGACGAAAATCGCATAGTGTATGCCCGGCTTAACAGACAGCAGACAAATGGCAATCCACCTGTCACTCAAGTTGCCACACCCTTAATTTTGCCAAACTTTACGGCTTATCATTTAAAAGGATGAGTTTTCCATGTTGGCTTCAAGAGAGACCGCGTGCCGCTTGGTACAAACCCATCTGTTGGTTTAGATTTTTAAATTAACATTTTTAAACCCAACATCTGTCATTATTTGACTCATGGGTTGGAACAACCCAACATTTTAGAGCATTGTATTCTACTGTACACTAGTCAATTTCGTTAAGTGTACAGCCTTACTTTTGATTTATTCATCAAAATTTAACAAATTCCTTGACATTCTTTATTATTTTGTAAATTCAATTTTGATGACTTAATTACGTAATTCTGTGTCTGAGTTTTCTGCATCACAGAAATCATAAATTGTATTAATAAAAGTGTTCCACTTGTTTCTCAGGCTGTTGTTTGTGTGCAAAAGTTGATAATTCAGCAGTAGTTCAGAGGAAGCTGTGGGTTGCTGGTCATTCATCTGTGTGAAGCTGGCATTGCCTGTAGCAGATCTGTGGGCTGCTAAATGTGCACTGGCCTTGAACTCACAGCAGCTCAGCTGAAATCTGTCTTCTTTGCTGGTATAGAGCCAAAATGAGTAGCCAGTGATCTCCTCTCCACACTGCCATAGTGTGACCACAGATATCCAGTTGAGCCTCGATCAAACTCACAGACCCCCACGCACACTGCTCTGAAGATCATATGAATTCCACTATCTCATGAACAAGGTGACCCTTCCTTTCACACTGCAACTGGGACTCAGAGCATCTAATTCAGATTTGTTTATTTAAAGGGTTAGTACACCCCCCCCAAAAAATAATAAACCTCATTAATTACTCATCCTCATGTCATTCCAAACCTGTAAGACCAAGCAATATAATTAACACTTTCCAGAAGGTCCAGAAAGGTAGATAAGACATCGTTATGGCAACCAGACATGGTTTTAAAAGACTTGGAATATACTGCACACATGTTATTGACCACATGTTTGGTATTTTTATGGTTTGATTTGGGGGTCAATAAAACTTGAAATAAATTAGTTTTCAACTTTGACAATTATAAATGTTTCTTAAGCAGCAAGTCATCATATTAGAATGATTTGTGAAGGATCATGTCACACTGAAGACTGGCGTAATGATGCTGAAAATTCTGCTTTGATCACAGGAATAAATTACATTTTACAATATATTCAAATAGAAAACAGTTCATTTAAATAGTAATAATAATTCACAATATTTCTATTTTTAATGTATTATTGATCAAATGATGTAGACTTGGTGAGCAGAAGAGACTTCTTTCCAAAAAAAGAAGAAAAGTTTGGAGCTCTACAGCTCATGGTCATTGTATGCTTTGACTGTACGTAAAATAGTTACGTGAACATTGTTCAGAACATCTTGTGTTCTTTGTAAGAGAGAAAATACTTTACATGTGAGATCAGTAAAATATGATTTTTTTGGGGGGTAAATAATCACTTTCGGGTCTGGCCCTAAGCAGATTTCCAAAAGGGGCCCTCACTACCTACACTGACATCTTATTGTAAAGATTGACCAAGTTGTTTTACTTCATAAATTTATCTTTCAAGATATAATATGAAGATATCTTTACTTTTGCAAACTTTTAAAATTTTTGAAGATTTTAACGATTGCTTTTAGATAAATGTATCAACACCTGCATGGGTTATTCAAATTACTATAGAGAATGGTATGTTAATAATAATAATTAGGTATAAATAGGCTATTGTTCTGAGCATGCATGTGTTAGTCCAGATTAAAATGCAAATAAATAAGTGTAAAAACACTTGTTTGATCACCTGTTTGAAAATGTATGTATTTAAATATGTGGAGTTTTAAAGCGAATATAAAAATCTGAATTGCTGTTTGAAAACGTAAATACTGATTGCCTTCTTTTTCTCTCGGTTATGAGCAGAAACAGAAAGAGGTGCTTGCCGCCGTATTCTGCTGTTCCGTAAGTGCCGTCTCCTGCCAGAGTAGACTTGCATTTGTATTCAGATGATCAATGCGAAAACCAGATCTAGTTTACACACAGCAAATACGCAGTATTGTAGAATTGCACTGGCAGATGGGAAATAAGCTAATAACTGCATTCTAAAAATATTTTTTTTTGGGATATTAAGGTATCTAGAATTATTTATGTATTTTAAAGTGCCCAAGATAACAATGTCATGCATGACACTGATACCGTGGCACATGGTCTACAAAGTGCTCATGAATGACAAATTACAACCAATAAGATATGATGCAGCAACCATCATTTTAACAATATATCTTATTAAGATGTAGCACTCTTATCTTGTTTACTTTTTCCCTATTTTCCTCTTCTCTGCACCAGATTGATAGTGTCGCCGCCTCTAATGCACACGACTGGCACAAGCAAACTTTATCAAACTTATTACCACGCATTACTGTCTCAACAAATGGGGTCCCCTGGTGGCCATGCGGGCCCTATGCAACCACTTATATCGCTTATTAGGTAGGGCCAGCCCGGCACTGATCACCTTTTGGATAATAGTGGTGGAATCCACTCTGCGGATTGTGCTCTATATTCTATTTTTTAATGGTCATTAATATAAAATTATATTTTCATCAAAATCATGGCAGTTGTTCAACTGACAATTACTGAAAATCTCTTGATGGGATGTCTGGTCATGGTTAAGCCATGTCAAGTGACACCGCAATCTCATATAAGTGTGAAGCAGTAATGACTTTTAATTTGAGAGGAAATTGCTGGAGCGATAAGGGTTGTGAGTGCATGTGATTTTTCCATTACTTACCTCTATTAGAGCCCTAATTAAACACACTTTAATGAGAGACAGCCACCGGGGAGGAAACATAAAGAAATCTGTGTGGGAGGTCAGTAACAGACGGGTGCGTATTGTGTCTTGTCAGGCTGAAATGCTGAAGATGGAACAGAGCGAAATCTATCTTGGGTATAAACTCAGAAAGTCTCAGATGCGTCTCCTAAAATCCATTGATAAGAGATTGATGACAAGCATAGAGCTATAAAATGAATATGGATTGCAGGTGCTCAGACTGTTTAGTCGTAATGAGAAATGTTCATAATGAAACACAGACCTGAACGGAATCATTGGTATTTTAGCAGATCTGATCTCACATTGGTGAGATCTCTAGTCACTCTAGAGTTTAAAATGTTCATTTTCTCTTCATTTAATCTCCGTATGGTTTAGGAGAAGCATTGTTGGTATGAAAGAGGTCTCATTTGTGATCCCCCTGCACTACAAGACTCTTTTTAACTACTTTCATTAACAATATTAAAGTGCCCTAATTATGCTATTTTAAAAGTTCTTTATTTCTCCTACAATGGGTTCACGTGCATCCAAGGTCAAAAAGCACTTTTTTTTCCCTTCATAATATCCATTGCAGCAATAGCTCTTCTCTCACAAGCTGTGTCCCAAAGTGAAGTGCGCGCACTTCGAAGGCCGCTTTTGAAGTGCGATTACGTCATAGCGGCACTACGAAGGCTGTCCCAATGTGAAGGCAGAACCCTCTGAAGGCCGCATTTGAAGTGTGATTACGTCATAGCGGCACTACGAAGGCTGTCCCAAAGTGAGAGCTGTACCTTTGAAGGCCACATTTGAAGTGCGATTGCGTCACAGCGGTGCGACGAAGGCTGCCGCAATTCATGAGCGACTTCAAAATGCGCCCTACGGTTCTCAGGCAAAGGAAGGGTACAGCAGATGGAACCTTCCCACAACTTCGCAGCCTTCCCTATCCCAGAATTCATAGCACACTGGTGACTACAGGATTTGACTGGTCCGCATTCCCGCGGCACTCGATCAGATTTCCCAGTTAAAGATGTTATAGCGGTCAGTAGCCTAACTCAAGTGTAGCCTGGATACTATTGAACACAACAGCGCAAGCGCTTTAAGTAAATAAAACGTTTAGTGCATTCGCACAGTTCCCAGTTCCCTGCCCTGAGCAACCAAGATGAACTTTAATTTCCCAACCTTTAAATGCTATTTATTTCGCAACCATTCTCTCAAGAAGATGAATCAGTCCATTATCACCCTTTTCGCTGTTTCTTCTTTTTTTCATACACTTTCTTTAAATAGCCTTCAAAATATAATCTGCAGGGCTGTATTTTCGTCCCGCTCCCGCTATTCCGCTCGCGCGTAAAATTCACTCCGTGCTCACCCGCTATAAATTATTTTATTCCCGACCCGACTGATCCAGCTAAATTTAGATTTTGTTTCCAGAATCTATTTTTTTAAATTTCCCTTACAGAAAGAGAGACACTGGGGATAGGAATTGTCCATGCAATCATTTATTTTTCTTATAGCCGGCTGTCACCGTAGCTAAAACAAATATCACAGAAAAATAGGCCAAATCAAATGTGACATCTGTCACTCAGAATTATAAGAAAAAATGTAAATAAACGAAAAATGCTGACTTAGATGCTAAAATAAAGCTTTTTATATGAAGGAATGAATAAATGTTCACTGACGACGGTCACCGAAAGATTGATCCTCCTAAGGCTGAATGCGTGGCCGACACAGAACAAAATGGCTAGGCTATAGTATTAGTTTATTATTATTTTTTATGCAAGTTTTTTTGTAAATTAAACAAAGAAACTACTGTCTATTGTTCATTTTCGTTAACTTCAAACGTAGGCTAAATTATAGAGAAGTGGTTGTTCTGTAGCCTACATTGTTTATTTTTGTAATGCACGTTATCATTTGTAGCTACATTAAACACATTTATATGTGTTTATACATATATTTTCTTGTCATGTAATTTAAAATGTGTAAATGAAAATAAATTGGTCTATACATTAGCTTACCCTTTTTACAACTATAGCCTATTTATAGACCAATAATATAACTTAAGTTTAACATCAGAAACAACAGAAATTTTAATTATCAGCCAAACCAGAAGAAAAACCTTTTCTACACTTTCATTGCACTGAGCAGGAGAAGCTGGAGCTGGACCGGGATGGGGAATAATGCACAATAGAGACTCTGGTAAGGCCTGAGCGGGACATCATCTTCTGGGATGAGCAGGGCATATTTCCACTGTCCGCAGCTTTGCGGGGCTGAATCGGTCGACGGCAGGCAGGTCATAAAAAGTAGACAATGCATCTGAGATGATGAGTTGAATGAAAATAAGTATATAATATATATATATATATATATATATATATATAGTATTATTATTATTATATATGCTCCATTTCTCTTTTTAAAATCTTCTCACGAACGTCCGCTCTCAGTTGTCATAACCTGCTAGGTCATTAACGACGCTTGGTTCATTGTTGCCAAGTCTGGAATGGGGCTGCATTTAGGCTACTGTTGCTTTGGGGTGTTTGTAGCCTATAGTACACAGGTTAAGTTTTCTTTACTTACGCAATATTTCTACCGCCCAAGCCCCGCATTTTGGGATATTTTGGCCCATTCTGGCCGTGATTCCGATACTTTTGAATAACACTTGGAGGGGTTTTGTTATTCAGACATGGCAACCCTGCCCCTCGGTTCGCCCTTCGTGCAGCTTCATGCACTTCGTGCACTTTGAAGGCGTGGCCTGGCCTGGCCTTCGAAGTGCATGCCCTTCGAAGTTCGCACCCTTCACTTTGGGACACAGCTACAGTGTCTGAAATGATTTAATATTGGATTCGGCCTCTGTAAACCCTGCCTTTCTGAGAGCCTGTTCTGCACTGATTGGTCAGGTAACCCAGTCTGTTGTGATTGGTCGACCGCTGGTGTGTTCAGGTGCATTGTTGTCTTGTTGCTATTTTGAGCAACATAAAACGACTGTGCCATTGTCCAACAAAATCCTGGTCTGAAGTCAATGGCGCAGTATTTTTTGTATTATTTAAAGTTTGTTAGTAATATGCTTCTATATACTCTGCTTATTGCACACAGGGATGCGCAGCAGCACACACACATTTTTAAATAATACAATAAATATAAAATAAAAGGATTCCTCTTTGGAGAAGTGTTCAGTCTTTCCGCTTGCAAATTACGCCATGTAAATAGTGAATCCGCCATGGTGCAAGCGCAACTAGCTTTTAAAGGGAATGGGAGATGAGACTTTGATTGGCTTATCTCACATTATAGCCAAAACACACCCATGAATCAATAAGAGACCATGTGTCTAGCATTGTTAAACTAGCAAAAGTGGATTCGGACACCTTAATCTGCACCATGCGCTTCACACCATGAGCTCAGATCGTTAAAATAGGGCCCACAGTAATACGAACTGTAGATGCTGTGAAGACCATAGGCTGGAATTATGTAAATTAGGAAAGGAGACTTATTTCAGCAGTTCAGAATCACTTCTTTCTTTTGGGAGGCAATTTATCACCATTAACACCATTTATCTACACTTTGAAACTTTGCAGACCTTTTACATTCACAAACTGCTCTATTACACACTACATGAAAGGTAATGCCCAAAAAACAAACTTGTATTACTTCCTTATGAAGCTTCGGGTTTCTTGCATGTTTGACACATTCTTTCTGGTCTTACTGGTCGTGGGTGTTAAGATGGACCAGAGAAGTGGTTTAAAGCAGGACTGCAGTGGCTGCTCAGAGGATGCTGTGTTTGTATTGCTAATCAATAGGAATTAAACAGTCTCCGGCAGCACTTGAAGAAGGAGCTCAATATTGGGAGTGACCACCAAATCATTCCAGCCCGCTGCCTTTAACTTCACACAAACCGCATCTGACACGTTCACTCGAGCTGTCTGACGGCGCTGGGAAATATTTGGACAGCTTGTGGATAAAGGAACGCTCTTTTTCCCACCTAATAAAACTCAAGAGTTCATGAAGCCAATTTCCTGTCACAGCTCGCATCACATACTGCTGCTGATCACATTTCTGTTGGTTTTTTTCTGGTCTAAATTAATTAATTTATCAATTTAATTTACCTTATTAGATTAACTACATCTACAAGTGAATGTTCAAAAATTAAAAATTAAAAAATAGCGAGGGCAGGACGTTCATCCAATAAATGTGTTTATATGAGTGCCCACAGCCTAAACACAGGCACCACTCTTTTGCATAATGGTAACCGTAATTACAGAAACTCCTCTAAATCAGTGGTTCTCAAACCTGTCTGGAGGTACCCTGGAGGCACCCCTGCCCTGCACATTTTGTGTCTCCCTTATCAGACACACACAATTTAGTTCTTGCAGTCTCTACTAACAAGCTGATGAGTTGAATCAGGTGTGATAAATGAGGGAGAAACACAAAATGTTCAGGGCTAGGGTGCCTCCAGGACAGGTTTGAAAACCACTGCTCTAAATGTCCAACATAACTGAACATTAAAGACTAATATACACTAAAAACATCTTTCCTTTTGCTAAAAAACACATAAATTACACTTTAATCCCTAAATTTACTCTCCTAATAGCCTAGAAATCTAGACGCACCCTAGCGGTAACAAATTTAATCTGCCCGCAAGTGTCGTCTAGGAACTCTCAATACCCTTCTGAGCTGTATTCCCCTCACTCTGGACGGGCCAATCACATCGTGTAAAGATTTGGTGGGTGGGGCCATAATGATGACGGCCGAGCTGCGTTTGCGTGCTTCTAGTAAACACAGAAACTGGCGAACGGCGGTCTTTCGAATCAGCTTTGACCGCAACTCTGGAAGACTTGGAGTTAAGCTTTTCTCTGAGAAAAGAACAAAGAACGGCACTGAAGTCATTCTTAAAAAGGGAAGATGTGTTCGGAGTTTAGCCGACTGGATACGGTGAATGTTTAATCTGTCAACAAGCTCTGCTTCACCGCCGTTGCTCTGGTTGGTTGTAGCGCTATCCTATCGCGTGCAGAGGGAGTTTGAAAGACAACCGTTTATCCCGCCCCTCAAATTGAGCTGTCAATGGTGAGTTTCCAGACCAAACATCTTGATGTGGGTCTGGCTTGTCAGGCTACTCTTCTAATGCAGTCCCTTGCAAAGCATGCTGGGAACTACAGATCCACTGGCCAGTTTGTTTGTTTCATTCAACAATGTTAGGCTGACCAAACAAACACTTATTAAGTAAAGCTGACAATACTCATTTTTAGTAGAAACAACTCAGTAAACGTAAGTTTTTTTTTAAAAGTAATGTGAACAAGTATTATTTGAGTGCAAATAACAACATTTTTTGAGTGTATATATGAGTAGGATGGTTATATTTTTTTAAAATATTTTTTGTTTGAGGCTTGAGGATTTTTTGGTCTCTAGCTATGGCTTGGGTCCCTAATTCCTTTTTTATTGCATGTCTGTGGGATTTTTCTCATCTGTTTCATCACAATGTTTATCATCCAACAGGAGCACATGAACTAAAAAAGAACAATAATACAGCAGTTATTGTTCTTAATGTAATTTCATCTTGTCCACTTTTAATCACCTGTTGAAGCACTGAACTAACATGAAGAAACAAACAGTATTTATAACAATATCAAAGTTTAATAAACGGCATATCAGTCAGATCAGTAAAGGTCAAAATGATTAATAGATTTTGGCTGCATATATTTAATTAAAAATATAGTAAAATCTGTAAAATTGTGAAATATTATTATCATTTAAAATACATTTTCTATTGAAATACAATTTTAAATGTAATATTCCTGTGATCAAAGCTGAATTTTCAGCATCATTCCTCCAGCCTTCAGTGTCACATGATCCTTCAGAAATCATTCTGATATGATGATTTGCAGCTCAAGAAACGTTTATGATAATTATCCATGTTGAAAACAGTTGAGCTGGATCATATTTTTGTGATACATTTTTTTCAATATTCTTTGATGAATAGAAAGTTCAAATGAACAGCATTTATTTGAAGTAGAAATCTTCTGTAACATTATACATGTCAACGGTCAACTTTGATCAATTTAATGTGTCAATAAAAAACTGTAATTTCTAAATAGTAACACCTTACAGTGAGTAAATATGAACCTGAGTGGTGATGGTTGAATTAAATCACTAATAATGTTTGTCAGTGTTATTAATAAAAGCATTATCCAGATAAGAATATGCAGAGCAAATTATCTCCTGAAATAAGCAAATAAGTGGATGTTATTTACTGTGGCCAGGCTCCAGCTGGAGTTGATGTCAGTAGAGCTGACTCATCTGTTCTGTTTTTGGACAGATGGAGAAATAAACATAGCATAAATGTATGGAGAACCTTCAGCCCATGACCACAAGCCTCGGTTTCCTAAACTGCATCCTGCTATAGACCTGCTGATAAAACCAGCACATCCCTGGCGCTGTCACAGGTGGGCTGTTTACCGTGACACCAGTCCCTTTCTGGAAACCCTGTTTCCTCATTAGGAATTCTGAAGCTGTCACTTTAGCAGCACTGTGGTCCATATGGAATGACCGTAAAGTGTCACACTCCGCTTTTAACTATCTGCTGCATTGGCAGTTCTTAAAGGTACAGTTGTTTTTATCCCTCTAAGCATGGCCACAGGTGGTGAAAATTTCTCCTCGTAAGGAAAGTCTGTTCTGTGAGTGGCAGATGGTACAAGTTTGCCCAGTTAAGCCTGCAAATCAGGAAAATCCGAAGAGGAGCCATTAATAAGACACAATTGAGCATCTTTTGGGCAGATTGTATTTTCGATCCCTTTCCTCTTGTTATAATGAAGCCATCATTTCTGTAGGTTTCAAACGTCAACAAATGTGTTTTCTGTTTTGAGTGTCTGTCGGCATATGGAGTGTGATTAAAATATTTACACACATATCATGACTTAAATATCATGGCGTTGCCTTAACTGTAGTATCAAGGTCTGCGCAATCGGCTTTGAAGTGTCATAAGATACAAGTCGCGTTACATGCAGAAAGCTTTGGGAAACCGGCTAACTGACAACTTGAATGCATGAAATGACATCTGTGGCCTACATTTCCTCATTAGGAGGAAGCTCATCCAGACTCATCCAGAGACTAACTCACCCAGAGGCCTGTGCAGATTTGTGTCCCACTGTTCATGACATGTCAGGCCCTATCTTTGTTTTTTGACTAGTAGGGTGAACTGATTTCCATCACAGGCAATTTTCAGTATTATAGTGAAAAGACATTGAGCTTGTCAGTTGATTTAAAGATTCTGTTTGATTGTGTGGTACAAAAGCAAGATGAAGACAGACACACACACAGTGATGCATCAGTCATCGTCCTGAAATGTAATTTCAGCATTAGGTATTTGTTGGAGACTGGACCAGGTCTGGAGAAGAATACTGTATGTATTACATTACATTACATTAATCAAGTGATGTCCATAGTTATCATCCTGGAAGTAATACTATTATCTAGAATTTGTTAATCTGATTTTCTGCTTTTGGCAGTTGTATCAAATAATTAATGAGAAAAATATATTAAAATCTCAGGTTATGTAAAGTGGACATAGCTGTTGTTGCATTTTTATGTAAATTGCAGGTTGTTTGCTGATTGGACAGTTATACATCAAGTGTCAAATATTAACCCTCTATGGCATGAATCTTTGGGGGAAAAAATATTTCACGCCATTTTTTGGTTTGATATTGGTTTGTTGCCTCAGGGAAACAATGTGCTATGAGGGTACTAAAACTCCAAGGTTTTCAACAAAGGTGGAATGGGGAAACAAGCGATATGTGCAGACAAAGTTTAATTTTGACAAACATACATCACTAATGGTTCCTACTAATAACAATCATAATAATAATAAAAAAAACAATACATCAAAAAAAAAAAAAAAAAAAATCTACAGCCAATTATCTCATGTATGTTCATATAATGCATAAACAAATAAACCACACACACACACACACACACACACACACACACACACACACACACACACACACACACACACACACTACACACTACACACTACACGTACTCATGCACACATACAAACGTGTTACTTTGCTGACTGACCCCTGACCTCCTATATGTCTCTCAAACCAGATTCAGGGATCCAGTCTTCCTGACTCTCTTTAAACTCACTCTAAGAAGGAATGCCCCTAAATGCTCGATCATGTGTCCATTTCCTGCAAGAATCAATAGTAAAAACATGGACTATTGGCACTCTCAAGAAAGTCATGTCAAAAAGATTGCATTTACGAGCTGAATACACATGAACGTCACCGCAAAGTCGAAATTACGAGTGGGAAGCAATGGCGGAAGCAAATTGCCTTCATTCATGATAAATGTACAGACGAAGGTCTCTTAGGAGACAGGAAGTGAAGTTAACATTGGATAAGAATGTGCCTTGATACCTTCCTACCCTGAAAAGTGTCCTCCAAAGGCAGCATTTTCCAGTTTTCCGGATGCAGCCTCTTTCTTCAGCAATAATAAAAAAAAAGTTAAACACAAATATGATGTTTATACAGTAATTTTTTGCTTATTAGTATGGTTGAATTGGATCACACAGGGTGAGCAGCAAATACACTCGTTAATGAAGTAAGATTAAATACATAAAGTATATTTGTGTAATGGAACATTTTTAATTATTGCAGGTTTGTTTGTATAATGCTGTGAGTTTGCATTTCATTGCTTTTATTGGCTTCGAGAAATACTGAATCTGTTTTTGTGAACGCGCAATGAATAAATGCCTGTCTAGAAATGCATTTACCATCATGTTTACACACTTACTCCAGGACATTCTAATATTTATTAAACTGATGCTGGTTAAGCTCCATCCACACAAAAAATAGAATCAGCATCTTAAGACACTACATCAACATTTGTGACCCTGGACCACAAAACCAGTCATCATTATTTAGAAAAAGAGATATGAAAGCTGGTTAAGCTCCATCCACACCAAGGATAGAATCAGCATCTTTTAAGCCACTACATCAACATGTGTCATAACGGGGGTGGGCGAACAGATTCTGACAGCTGGATTGTTCACTGTCGGATTCTGTTCCCCTCATGTTTCTTACACCAGGATGTTCTAATATTTATTAAACTGATGCTGGTTTAGCTCAATACACACATGATAGAATCAGCATCTTTTAAGCCACTGCATCAACAGTTGTTATGGGGATGGGGGAAGGAATTCTGACAAATGGATTGTTCATGTCAGATTCTGTTCCCTTCATGTTTCTTACTCGAGGTTCTAATAATTATCAAAACTGATGCTGGTTAAACTCAATCCACAATCGGGATAGAAACAGTCCCTTTTTAAGCCTTTTTATCAACCTTTCTCATGGGGTTGAGCCAACGGATTCTGACAGCTGGATTGTTTGCCATCTTATGATCGCCCTATTTGCTCTGTAGGTGAGTTCCCCACCTGGAGAACCCTTGAGTTTTCCTCCAAGCATCCTTCAGCAGTCAGATGCACGTTCTGCACCAGGCCCAGTATTGAAGATTCATGCACATTGGCTAGATGCCACATATGCTGTGATTCCCTCTTGGTAATCCCATATGTGAATTCTTACACAGTAAAGTTTCTTTTGCAGATTCAGTTCTGCCCCATGTCAGTAATGGTTCTATCCCTATAGGACGGACCTACAGCAGGGATCTTCCATGTGTAGCACTGCCCCACAGGTCAGTCCATAGTGTATTCTTGGATACACTAGGGTTTAGAGTTATGATGGTCTATTAGCATTAACCCTTCAACGACCCATCAACCAATCGATTCTCTGCTGAAATAATTGAACATTGGGATGAAGTGTGTAATTTATGTCACAACCTCACAATAGATGGCAGTAGCATATTCAGGGGCATCACGACTCGGACTACTAAATGTGCGATCTGGACTTCAGGTCAAGCAATGCAGTATCTTCTGAATTAATTTTTCAAATGTGTGTGTTTGTGTGTGTGTGTGTGTGTGTGTGTGTGTGTGTGTTTCTGTGTGTGTGTGTGTGTCATTTTAAGTAAGTGTAATTTCTATGAAAATCTCCTGAAATCTGCTCTGGTGAAGCTCAGGCATTTCAGCTTTAGTGATTATGGAAAAAAAAATCCTTGCTGCTTTAAAGTAAATGAGCATTATATTTCATGTTTGAATGAAGAATATTTTTTTTCATGTCATTTTGGACATGATATTTATCCAATAATTGTGATATTTATATGAAAGCTAACATTTTGTTGTATCCAAAATAAATGTACAATAGTGTTCCACTACACTCTTGGTACTTTAATATAAATATTACAACAAGTTATGGGAGAATATTACACAACATAAGTTGTGAGTTAGTGAGTTCAAAATGCAGTTCTACTGTTCCTTATACATATGATCTGCACAAAAGGGATCTACATGGTCTACATTTGAAAGTTGTAAATAAATATTACTGTAAAATAAAATATTATGGCCCCACTTTATATTAGGTGGCCTTAAGTACTATGTACTTACATCAAAAAATAAGTACAATGTACTTACTGTGTTCAAATTGTATTGCAAAATATAATGTGGGTCCAATATTATTTTAGGGCGTTTTCACACCTGAAAGTCCGCACCAAGGTCCGAACCAAAGTTTGTGTTTGGACATTTGGTTCTTTTTGGTTTGCTTTCACATTGCAGTTATCTCAGCGCACCAAATAACTTTAAATGACGCACTGGCGTCCTGTCGTCATCATCTATGTGGGCTGCATCTTAACATTGATTGGTTTGTTAGCGGACGTGCGTCTGATGTCAGTGTGTAGTCAATTCAGCGGCTAACTTTGACAAGAATGAATGAACAGACGCATCGTTGCCAATACTGTTAATATTATGGCATTACTATCTGCAGCACCAACTATAGGCTACTCGAGGCAAATTCACCAAATGAACGTCCTCGTTATGCAAACATTTTATCGGCGCCGACATGAAAGGAGAATCTCCTAGAAGATAGGCTTTTTAGCCAAACAATGTGTTTTATTTTATAGTTATGTTTAAATATTATAATGTTATTTTTAAATTTCATCTAGGCTATATTGATTATGAAACGTGCACAGATGTGCAATATATGTCAAAGACATCGAGTCAGAAATAATTTTGACCACTTCATTAAGATTTGTTTTGTAGAAAGCTTTATTTTATATCTTAATTTTAATAAATGTTTCATTGTTTGCCTGAATTTAATAAATAAGCTTAAATAAATAATATAAAATCCCGTGACGAAGTGATCATTTGCGTTGCACATGAACTGGAGCGGTCTCATAAATAAACCGAAACTCATATAGTCAAGCAGAGCACGCTGTTCACGCGAGCTGACATGAGTACACAAGCGGTTCTGGATAAAATGCTGTGCGCTCCATCACTGCATGTGCTGTGAGTTTAATCTGTGTTTTTTCACTAATCCTACACCAGAACTTCCTGTAAATGGTCTGAAAGTCCGAACTATATAGAAAATGCTTTCACACAAGAAACGAACCGAACCTTTGTTCTGTTTGGTCCGGACCGAGACTACCTCTTTTCGTCGGACCAAATTTCGTCTGTTTGGTCCGGACCATGGTCCGAGGGAGGTTTCACACCTGTAATTTTGGTTCGTACCAAACTGAAAAGTCCGAAAATCCGGACCAAACAAGGTAGGTGTGAAAGCACCCTTAGTCTTTCTACTTTAAAAATTTATTTTTTATATTTTATATAAATATTTCAATTCTAAATATTTTAGATTCATATTTACTTACTCTTTATTATTAATTTACTTGCAGTTTTTTGAGTGAAAATTGTTTCTATTTTGTTTTTTCAGTGTATGTTCTTTTTTTATTGTGATGAAAGAAAACAAACTACCAGAAACAAACTATCCATCTTTACATACTGTGATACTGTTCAATAAAATATTCGACACAGGAGAAATGACCCTTCACCGTTCTGTTCATTATGGTGACACACCCATTGATTCTTTTTGTCTGTAAAGTCCAGTTTGTCGTATTGTCTCTCATAACCCCTGCGCTCATGATTGCTCTCCTGCATGTCAACAATGAGGCCGAGTCAATTTTCTGTTCCTCTTCTGAGGTTACTCTCAAATCCTCATGCAATTCATCACATGACTCTGTATTGAGACAACAGATCGATTCCTTTTTAAATGGAGGTAGGGCTGAACTTTAGATTTATCCACTGCTTCCCTGCGAAACGGAGAGTTTGTTGTTATAGAAATGGATTAGCAGCCATAGAAATCTCGAATCAGGAGATAGGCTAACAGATTTGCTCTCTCATAAAGCATAGATGAGAGTGTTTGGAAAATGCACATTGTTAATCCATAACCTCACTTTGCTGATTAGCTCCTTTGCTGATTATTATGGATCCTGGGTGACCCAGCATAACCTACAGCCTGTATACACAGATAAACTACTAGTATAACTATCTTTAACTTGCATGAATAAGTTTATCTATGGTATAGCATGAGAGTGTTGATGAAAAATAAGTGAGACTGGGGAGTGGGGGTCCTGAACTGCATTATTTTATTGTTTTATCATGTTTCCTGTGATGCACTTATAATGTTAGTATGTTGTAGCTGTATTTTTTTTTTTTTACATAAAAAATTGTCATAAAAAATAAAAGGCATTTTTGGCCCTCTGATTAAACCCTCTGTTTGAAGGTGTGTGTCTGCTGTGAAACTTCAGTGTAAATGCCCACTGCTGTGATTGGCTAACATCTTTGGATATGAAATAGCCAAGTGTAGAACTCTCTCAACTTTATTAAAGCTCTCAAGGTTAACTAATTGTGAAAAGTGTTGATTTTACCATTATATTTGGATCGTGGCATGAAATCTTGCAGTGATGAGCATTGTAGCTGATCACAGACATGTTTGTTGAGAGCACGAATGCAGTGATTGCCTAATTTCTGCACACTAATGATATGCTTTCTTATGCTTTTATAACTATCAGTTCAAATACGATGCAAATAAGAGATTTGTTTATTATTATGGGAGTTTTGACACAAGTCCAGAACTCAGTTACTGTTAAACTTGCACTGTTTGATTGATAGTCACTGTAAACCCTAATGTTGTCTTTACTTAAACAAATCAAGTAATCTTGACTTAATATTACTAGTTTAGTCCAGAAACTCAAAAATTTAAGTTAGTATAACTTAATAATAATAATAATAATAATAATAATAATAATAATAATAATAATAATAATAATAATAATAATAATATGTGAACTAACTTATAACTAACCAGACTGACTTTATTTCTATTTTAATGAAAACAATAGTTTTGTTGGAAGTCACCATAATGGAGATAAGTGTTTGCTTTAGTTGGGCTCTTGACCCATGACTGTGTAATGTTAGTGTTTCTCTGGCTGCTTTGTGTTTGTGAGGCACATTTGTGAAGGAACAAAAAGTCAAGAGAAAATATCATCAAGTGATGTTGTTGTATTAATTGATGATGATAAATAACATCATCATGTATTGGCAGAATCCCTGATCTCATGCAGAGTCTAATGCTCTGGTTGTCAAAGCAGTTATTAATAGTTTTGAAATATTAACAAAAATAGCCATCCTTTACTCTTGTTGTAATTGAACAATTTATTACATTTTTTTTTTTTTTTGCACAAAATGTTTAAATCTATGGCATTAGTTAGACATACACAGACATCAAGAATCCATGTATGAATCTCTACAATGGTGACAATCAAAAAAAAAAAAAAAAAAAATATATATATATATATATATATATATATATATATATATATATATATATATATATATATATATATATATTTATTTATTTATTTATTTATAAGATAAACAGATCAACTCTGAACATAAAACAACCTACAAAAACATCAGACCAAAACAGCAAAAGTAAAAGCAAATAGTAAGAATCAAAGAAAATTTGTCACAATTCAGATGCATAATTTATTCATGCCGCAATGCATGTTGAAGTTTTAATTGGTTGTACCCAGTATGGTGTACTGTGTACAGTGAACGTAAGCACCAAGTTAAGTGAACTTAAGACTCCACTACTCAACTGAATTGAGGGAACGAGTTTACTCAAATGAATTGAGTTCAATCAACTTATTAGGTTTTTCAGTGCTCTAGCGATTGTAAAGAGAACGTTCTTTGATCGCTTTCTATAGATAATTTAATTATAGCTTTAATATCAGATTATGTCCATCCTATTAAGAGGAACAATATGAAGTTGAGCGCTGAATCACTGGTTTGATTTACTGGCGCATAGACAAAGAACATCTGACTGTACATGAATCATTACATATCAGAAATCCCTGATCACAGATCAGGCATTAGAATTAACACGGTTACTTACATGGTGTCGCATTACTGTCAAGTCCATATCGTAGAAGTCTGTCTGCAAAGCCTGCGCTGAAATTGTTTCTGATTTACCAAAGAATCCACAGTGAAATGTACCGAATACAAATAAATAATGCTCAACTGAGACATTCACATTATTGCCAATGTATAACACCACATTCCTAGCATTAGGGTCGTTTGGAAGGTAATGTTATTTTCCGCTCTTCTTTCCTTGTCATCTCACTAACACGCCAGTGGGTGGGGCCAAAGTTCCAATGATGAAGTAGGCATTGATTTTCTTCTGCTTTCACCTATCTATAGGCACATTCCACAATGAATCGTTCTCTGGGCTTGCTTACAATAAAAGCTGTTTTTGGACTAAGGAGTATTTTTTTAGTTATAGTATGATGACAACATAGAGAATATAATCATGTACAGCAGTTTAACAAAATAATTTTTATTATTTGCAAATTGGCACCCAGAGACTTCTGCATAGAATTATTCAGTATATATTTTTAGTTATTCCTGTGTAATTCAGAGTGGAGTTTTCAGAACATCAGTCAAGTTAATTTATGATGATACTCTCAAAACAGTTGCATATTATAAATGTTAGTTCACCTGCTGAGCTTCTGTTGTAAGCATATAATGTAAAAGCTTTCATTTATACACACTGAGAGGCCCTTCTTTTATATGACTTCACAGATTTTCTCTTTCAAACAGCTCATTTCTGGTGAATTATGAATCTGGTTATTCACGGTCAAAAAAGGCTGAAAGAGAGGTCCTCTTCTGTAATTTACCTGAGAAAATGTGATTGTCAGAAAATGTCATATGTAATGCCAGTGAATACTCTTATCAGTGCTGTGAGTGCCTTGTCTGTCCACCACCATTTAAATGCAAATCAAACTTTAAGATGAAGGAGTAACTGGAACTTTTCAAGCACTTAGCAGCTTCAGAAACAGGTTAATTCCTTACTTAAACACAGAATTCAAGTTTAAATAATATCAGCGTTTTTGTCGTATCTGTCCATTCTTTACAAAGGTGATGCTGAAAGTTTAATTGATAATGTATTGTTACATTGTTCATGTTAAGTAATTTTGTAAATATGAATTTTATTTGGCATTGGAGATTTCTAAAAATTAATCTCAATACTTAAGCTCATAAGAGATACTTTAACACTTTCTATGATTTAAAGTAAAAAAATCAGTTGGCATCTTATTTTTCAATGTATCAGATCATTTGCATATTTTTTATTTTATTTTATATTTTCATTTAGAATAACAAATAAAAACTACAAACAAATATGTATTAAGAAAATGGTCAGTTTTTGATATTTTTTTATTTTTTTATTTCTGTGAATCAGCATAAATGGTCTGCAACAGTGAATCAGCTCTTGAGTGATTTGTTTACATTAATATCACTCAAACATTCAATTTCTCACATGACATGTTTTAGTAAACATGGATGTAGAAAAATGAATGCTGCATATAAATGGAAAATATTTAGTGTATGAATTGGTTTTAGGAAAAACATTTTAGGATATGGCATACACATTTAAATATTGCATAAAACATATGCAAAAAAAGAAGCGTTTACATCTCCTCTTCAAAAGAAAACCATCATCATTTCCTGGGAAAATATCTAATAAAATCCTTTCGGATGAGACGTTAAACTGAGGCCCTGACTCCCTGTGGTCATTAAAAATCCCAGGATGTCCTTTGGAAAAAGAGTAGGGGTGTAACCTGGCCAAATTTGCCCATTGGCCTCTGTCCATCATGGCCTCCTAATCATCCCCCTCTCCTGATTGGCTTAATCATACAGTCTCCTCTCCAGCAAGTGTATGTTGGGCGTTCTGGCGCAATATGGCTACCGTCACATCATCCAGGTGGAAGCTGCACATTGGTGGTGGTTTGAAGAGATTCCCCCCTTCCATGTTAAACGCTTTGAGGACCAGGAAAAAGCACTAAATGTAACAAATTATTATTATTATTATTATTGTTATTATTATTAATCGTGTGAAATGCTTCTGGAGTGAATGAAACCAAATAATTCTGATGACAGGCGTTTTAGAATCACCAAACCAACATTTGATGTGCTGTGCGATGCGATTTGTCCACCAGCTAATTCAGTTACCCAAGCACATCCTCTGCTGAGGAAAAGTCACACAATTTTTTGTTGCACATCAAAGCATTTATTCTGTAATTCCATCATAGTTTATGCACAAAAATGTGTGCACACAAAGTTTATGCAAATTTTTGGGATTTATGCACATCTAATTTCCAAAAATGTGTGCATTTCCATCGAGCGTTTTTGCGCAAAAAAGTTAAGTTCGCAAATTTGAATGGAGACATGGCTATGGTTAAGGCATTTTGAGCAAATGCTAAAAAGCTATATCAAGCTATATTTGTTTTATTTAAATTAGCCTAATTGACCATATGTTGTGGATGTAGAGAAATCTACTAACTTTAGAGTTAAACTCTATTTGCTTTTAAATCAAGGACTGCTGTGAGACGTGCCAATGAACTCCCTTGTTGATATGTGTCTCGACATAGGAACCTCTCATTAAAGCTCCCTTCCTTTACAATGTCGCCCATTATTTCACTGTCTACATCCGACAGCTCTACTGCTGTCCACACAATAACCAGCATTCCAACCAATCACTGTTCAATTAAATGTTCTCACTTCTCTTTGTGTTTCACAGTACTTGGAAAATTGAACAACACAAACAAATAGTTATTGTCCTGGACAAGCTGACTAAATGTAATTACTCCTCACGGTGTCTTCGGCCAAATAAAGACACCGGTTAATAAATATAAAACTAAGTGTCAGTATTGCCGTTGGGAATGGCTTCATAATGGAACACTACCAGATGGAATTACACTTCCTTTTGTTGTTTGTGTTAAACTGCAATACTGTCTTTTGTTTTAGCGCTTCGGTTTGAGACATCTGTGTGCGTAGAGAAAAGAACGCTTACAACAAAGAAATGCGCGGCAACAGAGGAGCCTCCACTGGGGCCGCAGATCAAATGCTAGTAGGATCAAACTGCTGATCTGTGTGGTGAAATGGAGTCAAATCATTTCATCTTTCAGGCTCTCCTGATCCCCGCGTTTGTTTTACGCCGCCTCCCTCTGAATAACAGACATATTTTCTACACACTGGCATCCACAGAACAGAGGATGCGTGTCCCCCTCTTTGTGTTCAGTTTAGGGAATTGTACTCATTCTTTAAGACATTCCCATGACTGAAAGCTGTCAGTCGCTCATGTGATGTGTGTTAATTAAAAGAGCACTATAATATTTTGGCCCTCTAACTGTTGTAAAACAAACTGCATGAATTTTGTGGAAGAACATCGTTTTGGTTGTGCTTTGGCTCTGCGTGATTGTGCGGAACACTTTATTTTAAGGGGAAGTAGTACTCAAATAAAATATATTAATTATCTACATGTATTTATTATAGAGTTACAGTTAGGATAAGTGTTTGATTTAGGGTTAGTTACTTGTAATTAGGCATCATTTACTGTAAGTACAATATTAAGTACATGTAGTAACGTGTAACTACATCACCTTTACGTAAAGTGCTACTGAATATGGTTCCTTCGGTAACACTTTATTTTACAGTGTCCTTGTTACACGTTACATGCAGTCACTGTAGTAATAACTACAAATTATGCATAATTACATGCAATTAACCCTAACCTGAGGTCACTTGACCCATTCTGTTTACGACGCCCTTTTGGCAGACAGGAACAGCCGGCACCAGCACGAGTTTCAAGGCAACAGAGTTCACAGCAGCATCTGTGATCCACACACGGATTCCCTGTTCCAACACCATAAAGGGTTACTTCAGCAATTAGCATATGGCTTTTTAGGCTATCAGTTGAAACCCTGGAGTATATTCGAACGATTGTGCTCATATCCCCCTGAGACAAGAGATTTATGCATTTTATTTCTGGAAAAAATTCCTCAGATGATATAAATATCGTCAATTTGACCAGAGGCTAAAGACTACAGCCAGCAGAGGGAGCCATTTCCGCATATTTTCAACCCGCACATGGGGTATGGGAGATCACACTCACAGCACTTCATGTAAACGGATCGGCCGGCGGAGCAAAGGGAGTGTTTCAACTTCTCAAATGTATTCCTATGAAAGTTAAGCTTCCAAAGGCATGAACTGAAAATGCGCCAGCCTGAACATGCGCTGTGAATCTATGCTGCGAGCGCGGACGCGTTTACCTCAGCTCTCATCACGAGCTCATCTATGACTGTCAATGTAATCTGACTCCTGCAGCGTTTGTGCTGTGACACTCCCTCAGCGGGAGACTGTATGATTAAATCACATTATATTGAACAGACATGTTCAGTTTTTAATTGTAGTGTCTGTTCTCTAGCTGAACTGATTTTAGGAAAATGAACGCGGTGGGAAAGTGATCAATGATTCAGTAGCGGAGGCTTTGGGAGTGAGCAGGGAAGTAAGAGTAGGGCAGTGAAGAATTCTGGGAATTGTAGTCTTTCATCCCCATGACACAAAAATAAATGTTCTGTCTTTTCTCAGTCTTTCACATTTCTACTACATTAATGACCTAGTATAAATACAGATTCATCTTCCCAGCGCCGAAGTACTCCTTTAATATTCGTCAGTTTGATTCAGTCAGCATCATTTTATTTACATTTGTTTTCTTTTTATTCAGACACATTTTGAACGTGTAACTCAAACCCTTCCTTAAACCTTCCCATTTGTGTATTATAAAAAACAGGATATAACAGGCAGATACGACTGCAGGCACAATTTATTCAGAAAGTACAAATACTCCAAGTTAGGGCTGGGCGATATGACGAAATATATCGTCTGGACGATAGAAAATGTCTATCGTTTTATATAAGGCTCTATCGCTTACGCCACGATAAGGCGTTTATGGCAGAATTTTACGTCAAGATGCACCTCACGCCACGGCATGCCCGTGCACGCTGCAATACATAAACAAACATGGAGGAAGACGGTAGTAGACGCGGTTCAGACCAGGGTAATTCTCAGAGTAATTATGCCAGAATAGTGGCATAAGCGCTCAAAACAAACTTCTGACACAGACGCTGCAACGGGCTTTTACGCGTGGCACACCATATATTGAAATATTTTAATGGCAGGTGTAGGGATGGCGAAAACTAAACATTTTCTTGACCGACCACCGAGCCTCATTAGCCGGTTGAAACCGGTTAACCGATTAGTTTAAAATATGCTGCGCTATTTGAAATAACAGCCGCGAGCCACACTCCCTCTGTCTCTCTCTCGCTCTCTCACTCACACACACACGCGCTGCCGCCTCCCTTCCACTCACGTCACTTTTTTAAAATCCCCCACAGCGCGAGTCCCGCAAACGCGCCGCAGAGGAGCTTGTTTGTAATCAGAGGACAAATGGCTCATTAGTTTCGAAATGGTTTGGGTACAAGGTGATCGCGTTGTAAATAAAGGCGTTTGTCCAGCGTTAGAAGCTCATTTGAAACATTGCCGCGGCTCATTTAAGAAAATGACAGCTCCGAAGAGGCTGCTTTAGTTCGAGGTAGTGCTAACAATAATAAAGAAAGACGATCAACACCTTATGTGTTACCACTGAAATGAAGATGTAATATATTTCCAAATGTAAGCCCATCTTAAGCGAAATGCACGCTTCATACTGTCGTCTGCCCCGGCTCTAACCTCGAGTGTTTACTTTTTGCAAACCTTGTGAGCGCGCAAACCCAAACGTTGTGACCTCGCGCCAAATGTTTTTATTGGTTTATTAAGTACAAACAGGCGAGTTATGAAAAATTGAGTGCGAGGGATATGTTCAATCACACAAAAAGATTTTGGAATGAGACGGCCACCTGTAGTAGCGTTTAGTCCACTGTCTATAATAGCCTAATTTAGAGATCACTTTTTTATTTATTTTAACCGACAACTTTGATCGGTTAACGTTGATACGGTCAGCCATCGGTCAAACGGTCATCGGTTAACATCCCTAGGCAGGTGTTAACTTTACCAACAGTCTTGCTTTAAAAAAAGGTTCCACATAAATTAAAAATGTAGTCCATACTACCTTTATTTGTTTTGTATATCATTTCAAACTGCATTTCCACATTGCAATTTTGTATAGACTATTCATAAACTGAATTAACAGAAAAATTGCTATATCGTTATGTATATCGTTATCGGGATATCAAATGAGCTATATCGGGATATGAAATTTTGGCCATATCGCCCAGCCCTACTCCAAGTGTTCCGAGGCCAAACGATTGATTTGTGTGAAGAAAATCCGCAAAAGCGATCGTAACGTCGAGTCCATCTGCCAAAGATGAATACATTTCAAATATTGCCACCGGAAGAAACATCACGTCAGCTTTGACAGCATTGGCTGTCGTATGTCTTGTGACCAATTGCGTCATTACGTCAGCCTTGATTGTAAAATGCCATTGGCTCTCGTGTGTCTCGTGACTGATCGCATCATGCTAAAGAGTCGTGTGTTGTCTGTCCACAAAGGGGTGCGATTATCATTTCAACGACTAAACCATTAAGATCAACTCTGTTCTTCACATAAAGATATCGTATGAATTCAGGGATTGCAGTTGGAATGCAACATGAGTTAATACTTTTATACTGTTTTTGGTCCGTTTTTTCCAATAAATACCTGAGACTGTACATTTGTTTGCCTGTTGCGTGTTTTATATTATTGAGAGTGGGTAGGTTTAGGGTAGGAGTGGAGCTAGTTTATCCAAAATATAAAATGAGGCTATAAATATTCTTAAATTAATCCTTTTCAAATGCAAAGAATGAAATGTGTGTGGGCCATGGATGCTGCCTGTCATTGACTTACATAGCCATCACTTCCGTGGACCCATCACAAAATTGTTGGTGATTCCATGAAACTACCACAGATTTTGATGTTAAGGGTCTGTGTTCATTTCACAGAATTCGGTGAGATCAGGTCGGTCAGGACACCTGTTTCCCCAGCTGTGTGCAAGTTACAACTAGCCTAGTTTTGATGTAAATGGACACTATTACAACTTATGCACTAAATATTTTTCTGTTACACCATTAAACTTAGTCGAAGCCTTAATCTAAGTATAAACTTAATACTTACAGAATATTTACTGCATCAATACACTGTTGTTTCACATGACAGACTTGACATCTAATCTCAAAGTAGCCGGAGCAACTTTTCTCTATTTATGGAAATGACAAGCTGCGCACAGGCAAGTGAAGCTTGTACACAATATCACGCGAAAACCATCTCGACAGGTCTAAAATATAAACAATTAGAATATGCATACCATATTGAATCAAAACACATTTTGGAAGGATTGATTATGTATTGAACAAAATGTCATAGTGTACATTTAATATAAAGATTTTTTGGTTGATAATTTTAATTCCTTTATTTGTATTTATTTATTCCCCTAAAATTATTTCTTGTTTGATTTTCTGTTAGAAAATCATTAATGGTTTAAAGTCAGTGATCTTTTTGGACATAAATACTTTCCACTTGGTTTAAATAACTTGTTTTCATGATTCTTGATGCAATCATTTTGTTTATACATTTGTACAGATTGTGTGGTGGATAAAAACACAACTTAACTTAGTTAAGCTGGTTTATGAAGAGACTGTGTTGATATACATTTATAGTACAGGAATGATAAAATACCAATAAAACATCAGTCTATGTTTCTAAAACATTCAGGTTATAAAATTTAAATTTCAACTTTTATCTGGCAAATATACACATAAAATGGCAACATGATCCACACAGATGTATTGTAGAGGTCACATGACAACCAAGTTGTCCACATATGCTTGTTAAAATTGATAGTACTACTATACCATGAATACCGTCAACTCTAGCAAACGTACTATGTGCGATTGGACTGAGTTCATGAGAACATTTTAGATGATCGCTATACTTAAGGACAGATGTCACAGCAATGTTCTGTTGGAGTGAAGTGTCACTGTACTTTGGTGTTGTACATGCATTAGCTCAGGGTTAACAACTGTGTGCGAGGGTATTCTGGGAAATGGAAGTTTTGCTCCCTTTTCAGAGTGTCACTCAAATAAGCTTCTATATTCAAAGTGCTCTCTGAGGAGGAGGAGGTAGAAGAAACACTTTGGTAGATTCAGTTGGCGACACATGAATTTAAGACGGCAGGACGCCTCCAGCTTTGCAGTTTTGAATGCACATTGAAAGACTCATTCATCGCCTGGCATCCGGTGAGAAGATCCACTATTTGGTGGGATACATTAAAGAGAAGATCTGTTAGTTGGTGGATAATGGTGATAGAGTTTTTGAAGTCGGCTGTGGCGGAGCTCCGTGACTGCTTGAACGTCAGGCTGGCGGTGGGTTTCATCTGTACTGCTCTGTGACTTGGCCTGAAGAGTGTTTAACAATTTACCTCATTAGCTCTGAGCTACATGGTTGAAACTGATAGTCTGGCAAGCTGAGTGCAGATAGCAAGGTGTTGAGTTGAAGTGCTGAGTTTTATTCCAAAATAAAAACGAAAAGACTTGAAATCCTCATTTACCGCCACCCACAGGCTGTCAGATTTACAAACACTTTCCTCATCTGTTCATGTTTAATGTGCTACGGTGACTATTCTTGTGTTTGCAAACAACACAAATCATTCCTTGTCAGGGGAGATGCTTTTATTTTATTATTTTATTTAATAATTTAATGAAATCTGATTGTAAAGTGCCCGAGTTTTGTAAAATCTCTAAAATATTTGTATGATTTTATTTGTATTTATCATCATCATTACTATACATATATATATATATATATATATATATATATATATATATATATATATATATATATATATATATATATATATATATATATATATATATATATATATATAAATATATATATCAGTGTTGTAGTCGAGTCCCAGTGTTCTGAGTCGAGTCCAAGTCGAGTCACCATTACCTGAGTTCGAGTTCGAGTCGAGGCTCGAATCCCGTGTTCGAGTCCAATTTATTACACTTTAAATTATAATTTTTTTCTGTGATGCAAAGCTGAATTTTCAGGATCATTACTCCAGACTTCAGTGATCATGATCCTTCAGAAATCATTCTAATATGATGATTCATTATCAAAGTTGGTACACTACTGGTCAGTTATTTGGGGTCAGTCATGTTTTTGAAATAAATCAATAATTTTATTCAGCAAGGATGTTAAATTGATAAAAAGTGATAGTAAAGGAGATTTATATTATTTGAAAATATTTTCTATTTTGAATAATTCTTTTGAAACTTTTATTCATCTAATATATTAGGCAACAGAACTGTTTCCAACACTCATAATAAATCCTCAAATGAAAATGATTTCTGAAGGATCATGATCACTGAAGACTGGAGGAATGATACTGAAAATTCAGCTTTGATCACAGAAATAAATGATAATTTAAAGTATAATAAATTGAAAACAAAATATTTTAAATTGTAAAAATATATCACTATTACATTTTTTTTTTTCTGTATTTTTGTCAAATAAATGCAGGCTTGATGAGCAGAAGAAACTTCTTTCAAAAACATTACAGTAATGTGTCCAAACCTTTGGCCTCTAGTGTAGCCTATGTAGGCAAATACATTTGAAAGGATTGTTTATTGCTGCTTCCATAGACACATTTGTGTATTTTATAAACTATAAATGTATTATTTTGCATAATATACATTTAAAATTTATAATTTATAAATATATAAATTATATATCTGAATGAAATCTAAAATAAACATAAGCGGGATTAAGCACTGAGCGCATCCGTCTTTGGCTCATCGCCAGCCATTGCAGAAAGCATAGTCCAGGACTCGAGTACCACTGATATATATATATATATATATATATATATATATATATATATATATATATATATATATATATATATATATATATATATATATATATATATATATATATATATATATATATATATATATATATATATATATATATATATATTTATATATATATATATATATTTATATATATATATATATATATATATATATATATATATATATATATATAAGCTAGAAAAAATCAATGAGAAGCAAAGAAGAGCCAGGCTGAGGCATAAGGATTGGACTGTAGAGGACTGGAGTAAGGTCATCTTCTCTGATGAGTCCAATTTTCAGCTTTGTTCAACACCTGGTCCTCTAATGGTTAGACGGAGGACTGGAGAGGCCTACAAGCCACAGTTTATTGCACCCACTGTGAAATTTAGTGGAGGATCGGGGATGATCTGGGGATGCTTCAGCAAGGCTGGAATTGGGCAGATTTGTCTTTGTGAACGAAGCATGTATCCAAACACATACAAGGTTGTCCTGGAAAAAAACTTGCTTCCTTCTGCTCTGACAATGTTCCCCAACTCTGAGGACTGCTTTTTCCAGCAGGACAATGCTCCATGCCACACAGCCACACAGCCAGGTCAATCAATGCGTGAATGGAGGACCACCAGATCAAGACCCTGTCATGGCCAGCCCAATCTCCAGACCTGAACCCCATTGCAAACCTCTGGAATGTGATCAAGAGGAAGATGGATGGGCACAAGCCATCAAACAAATCCAAGCTGCATGAATTTTTGCTCCAGGAGTGGCATAAAGTCACCCAACATCAATGTGAACGACTGGTGGAGAGCATGCCAAGACGCGTGAAAGCTGTGATTCAAATTTAGGGTTATTCCACCGAATATTGATTTCTGAACTAAATCTCTAAATTAAAACTTTAGTATTGTGTTGTTTAAAAAAGAATATGAACTTTTCTTTCCATTATTCAAGATCTGAGAACACTGTATCTTTTTTGTTATTTTGACTAGTTGTTGCTTTTGGCAAATAAATGCTCTAAATGTTGTCAGTAGTTTATAGAATAAAACAAATATGTTAATTTTAGCCAAACACATACCTATAAATAGTCAGAGAAACTGATAATATTGCAGTGGTCTCTTAATGTTTTACAGAGCTATATATATATATACATATACAGTGGACAAGCAACTCAGGGAAACTGACGTGACCAATATCCTAAAGACAGTCCAACTTATTAAACAAACTGCATGTCTATCCCTTTCAGCTTTGTTTTCATTTGTATGAATTAATCATGCCGCCTAGCCAGACAAAGTTCTACTTCAAGCATCGTGTTCAACACATTCAGCATATCAGCACCTATTCTGTGTTCAGCAACTTGTAACTGATGAATGCAAGTGTGAACTATGATTGATTATGCAATCATATAGTGACACATATTGAAGTCTTAAAGGTACAGTAGCTGCCTTTTTAATTCTAATCTAAAATGGTCAAGAAAAAAAATGTGTGCAAGAAACACAAGTAGACTTCAGGCAAAAACTGCTATGAAGGTGTATAAAATGACCCCCTTAATACTCTTTTGCTGGGGTTTTAGAAGCGCTACATTCTTCAGTGTACTTACAAATGACATATGAACCTCTTGTTTGAGTTCCCCTCTATATAATGGCGTTTTTGACACGGCACATAAATCTAGTCCGCCTCCTCTAACATTTGCACTGCTGCAGATATCTGATATGCGGATTAGTCTTATAAGAGATCCGCAGATGGAGGCCTCTGCTGCCTTTTTCTATCTGCGCTTATTTTTCTCAGGATTCAGAAAGCAATCTTCTACTTCTCTGCTTTAAATAACATCTCCGCTCCAAGCTTTTAGAGATGGCCTACGTTTAAAAAAAAAATTTCCCCTCAAAACAGATTTTCAGTGGTATCTTGGAGCGCAATCATGAAAGATTCATGAGTTTACATTTTCACGGATGAATTATGGATGAATCCTAATTATTTTTTACAGCAGTTAATTAATTCATCTGCTCCACGGTGAACGGTCCAAATCAGATGCTAGTGCTGTAATAGAGAGGATTTGATCTGGGGGATTGGGTTGTAATGCTGGCCTGCCATTGGTTCAGATGTTATTATCTGAGACTCATGAGAGTGTGATTCCTGGGTGTCCTGTTCATGGATATGAGTGTGAGTCAAGAGCTTGTGCTTTATTTTCTCATAAACGAGTGCTGGGTGTGACTATAGCGGTCAGCTCATATGGGTGGTTTTTTTTCGTTTGAATGTTCACATTAGCTATTTTCTAAATGTGATCAATATCTGATTAGAGTGTAAACAGGTCACAATCTTGAATTGATCCGCATGTGCAAAAGAACAGTAACAAAGCAGTACAGAAAGTCAGCATTTACGTCTTCATTTATAAGATGAATTGCCGTGAAAGACAGCGAGGTTGTGCGCAGGTGATTAGAAGAACGCAGATGAGAGAGAGCAACATTTTTCTTGTACATTTTTTCCTTAAAATATTAGTTCACTTTAAAATGAAAATTACACCATGATTTACTCACCCTCAAGGGTGCATATGACTTTCTTCTTTCTGATGAACACAATCAGAGTTATATTTATACATATCCTGGCTCTTCCAAGCTTTATAGTGAAGAGGGTCCACAAATATTCAGCTTACGGAAAAAAAACGTTACTGGCGCGACATACACTCTTAGAAGAAAAGGTTCTATATAAAACCTTAAAAGGTTCTATAGCCGCTTTTTAGTCTAAAGAACCTTTTATGCTAAAAAAAGGTTCTAAAATGACAAGAAATAACCCTTTTGGCACTTAAAAAGTTTCATATAGAACTTTTTTAGGGGTTCCAAATATGTAGTGCCGATAGAACCTTTTCTTCTAAGCGACGTCAGACATGGTTCAAGCATTTCAAACTATGAGAGGTGCTACACAATCTGCTGGTTGAAACGGAAGGTGGTTTGGCAGAAGTTAAATATTTTACTTTATAAAGTTTTAAATATGGATATTTGTCTTACAAAACACCATCAATTCGCTTCAGAAGGCCTTTATTAACCCCCCAGAGCCGCGTGGAGAACGTGAGCCACGATTATCTCAAAAATATCACTGAGGACCATTGTAGTCAAAAGTGGTGATGCGCAAAAAAAAAAAAAAAAAAAAAAACACGGTTGACTAAAAAGAATGTAATAAGAACTAACATTCAAAAGTTTGGGGTCAATAAGAATCTCTTTCTTTTTTTTCACCCCCACAAAAATTACTATTTCTTCAGCACGGAGTAAAGACATTTACAATGTTACACAAAATTCTATTTCTTTTCATCAATCTGACAAAAAATGTAGGGTTTCCACAAAAAGGATCATTTAAAAAGAGGATGGGGGTTGCGTCCCATTTTGGATCTGTGTCTTCTGAACCTTTCAGTTGTGCAGCTCAAGTTCAAAATGCTAACTTTGAGACACATTGTGTTACAGATCAGGTCCGAGGACTGGTTTATCATAATAGATCTCAATGTCACATACTACAATGTATCCATCCTTCCTATAAACAATCATTTCCTAAGGTTCATTCTTAGGGGTGAAGTGTACCAGGTTTCTTCCATTCAGGCTTTGAAGAAGATAGCTAGGCCAGTCACTCACTGTCTAACAGTTTTGAAACTGTTAGGTCTGATGGCAGCTGTTTCCAACCGGCCACCTTTTGGCCTCCTATATATGAGACCTTTTCAATGGTGGCTCAAGATCAAGGGGCCCTGAGGGGCTACCCATTTCCCCATGATCATGGTTACGCACAGGTGCTTCATATTTTGGTTATGTGGAAGGAGCCTTGGTTGTTGTCCCAGGTTCCTGTGATTGGATCTTGTCTGCATCACGTAACACTTATGACAGATGCTTTCCTCAGGGGCTGGAGAGCCGTCATGTATGGTCGCTCAGCTCCAGGTCTGTGGAGGGGTCATCATCTCTATTGACACTTGCTGCCTGGAGATGATGGCCCAGGCTCTACATCCTTGGGAACCAAATTTAGGTAGTAGGACTTCCTGTTGAGACAGGGGCTGAGGGCTGGGGTATGGAGAGCTCTCATGGCGGTGCAGACGTGGCCATGGCTGTCTGTACACTGCTTCTCCGATCGTTCTACTCCTGAGTTCTGGCGAGCAGAATATGTGGGTTTGGCTTCTGGGGGGGCCTAGCTCATAGACTCAGGTCTCTCAATTGAGGTTGTTGAGACCATGCTTCACTCCATAACTCTTTATGAGTAAACCGGCAAAAATCATCACCTGAATGCAGTTAACCCTTGTGCATCAATTTGAAAAAGTTACACATAGGTTCATAGAGGACAAACAAGTTCATGTCGAAAAACTGTCATAAAAAAATGAATCTTGGGAGCACAGACTCATTTTAACGAAGACCCTTGGCAGATTATTGTTGAAGTCAAAAAGTTTTAAAAGTGAAACCGAAAAAAGTTATAGAAATTTAAGTTTATGAAAATGATTTATGAATAATATTTTATAAAACAACATATATATTTTTAAAAACATGTTGAGCTCTACAAAATCAAAGCCATACATCTAAAAAAGCTGTGTACCAAATTTGAGGTTAATATCTCAAAAAATGAGCTCTCAGTAAGATTTTGTTTGGACGCAGTGCCAACTTTCCCCCATTAGATGCCAGCCAAACTCCAACGGTTGGATTTGTGATTTGCAGTTGAGTTTTTCTCTCTCATATATTACAAGCACACACATGCACACCTACATACAATTTTTTTTATTACATACACACACACCACATTCTGACATCCATACCAACACACCCACACCGTTATAGCTGCATAATTGATCAAATTGGCTTTATAATATGCATAAACAATAAACAGGAATAAAGTGAGTATTTGCTTTATATGCCTGAAAAAATGGCACCATCTAGTAAAAAATAGTAAAATAAATAAATTTTGAAGCCTTGGCAACAGATTAAAAGCCTATTAACAAAGATTGCATCATTTTATAGTTAAATGGCAATGGGATTCAAAATAGCAGATTTAATGGGTTTCAATGTGGACATTTTTGTCCAAAAGGGCCTGAGTGTGAGTATTTTGTATACCTAGTGCAATTTTTTTTAAAAAAGGAAATGGGGGTGAAATAGTAAAATTCCAATAAAAAAAATACACACCTCTGCCAAAATGTATGTAGTAGCATGAATAAAAAAAGTTACACATAGATCAAAAGTGGACGTGGAACATGGATCCAAAATTATAAGATAAAAAAAATATAATAAGAAAACATTCAAACTTTTTTTGCTATGCAATGTTTCTTTCATTAGCAACATTAACTCATATTTGACATATAATAAAATATATTTATTTAATAAACTTAACAAATGCCACTGCTGTTGCTTTATATATCAATTATAAATTTTGCTACTTCAGAAGAAGATTGACTGCTTTTCCCTCACTAAAGTGCAGTCTGTTTCTTTTATTGTCCAAGACGTTTGAGCCAAGTGAAGGATAGACACTGTGTTCTCAGTTAAACACCAATGATGAGCAGTTAATATCACAGGCAGAACATAATCTGCACTATAAGCCGCGATTACTTGCTTTTGATCCAAGAGGCTTTTCAGCATATAAAAAGTACTTTTCCACCTTTTTGAAACTTATTGCTGAAGAATTTTTGGTTGCATTCCCAAATGAATTTGGACACTGTGTAAGCGCGAGTAGTCTACGCTGGAGGGGAATGCTTAAAGTGGCCTACTATTTGTCTGCATATTGCTATCTAGTCAGATATGCTCCATAGACATAAGCCCTCATTGACAGCTAATTGTAAAGTATGTGCTACACAGGGTAAACTCGCGACATCACTGGCATCCATCGCCTTTGTAATGTTTCTTGCATTGTCTCTGACAACTGCATGGACCTTGAATTAGTCAAGAATTTGTTGGGGTAACCTGGATCCAGGTGTTCAACAAGTCTCCGATACCCCACGTCTTCCATGACGGAAAACGGCTGATTGTCAGTCGTTGCCAGTGTGATAAATTCCTTATTTTGGGGCGATAATGCCCTTTGCTTTCATGCTGTCTTGAGTAAACTTTTTTACTTTTTCAAAGACCTGAGCCCCAGAGGGACACTGGGAGGCGGCTGTTTTCTCTTGGCAGCACTGAGGAACGCAGCATGCTGGTCAGGATGCTTTTTCAGGTGACAGATTAAATTAGATGTGTTAATTCATAGCCGTGCTGCCTCCTTGATATTTCTTTTAACACTCATTGCAAATGGCAATGTTTTTTGTGATTTTTTTTTTTTTTTTTTTGAAAAAGATTTTGAAAAAGGCCCCACAGACATTTTGTCCGAGACTCCTCTTCAGCCCAACTTTTATCACGTGAACTCCCCCACCCCCACCCCCACCCCCAGCCCCCTCCACATCTGAAAAACTATATTTTATTTTGTACAGATTTAATTTTTTTTTTTGGTAAGTAGGCTATTTCATTATTGTACCCAGAGAAAAACGTTGAATATGCAACTGACATACAACGCATCACCTTCAAGTAGCTAAATAATAAACCATCGGTTTAAACCTTTTACATGCTTTTGCAGATATGCTGATGGTTATAATAGATCAAAAACCGGCCGATAAATATCAGAGGCCGATACACCGGTTCATCCCTGCTTGAAATGGAACGTCTCCGATACGACTGTATTCAACTCTCCCGGTTACAGTCACTTTAATTTAGCTTTGATCATCGGAAGTTACATTTAAATATATAAAAGTGCTTATTTTAAAGTGTAATACTATTTACAATATTGCTGTTTTACTTTTATTTGATCAAATAAATACATCCTTGGTGAGCAGCAGAACAATATATATATGTATATATATATATATATATATATATATATATATATATATATATATATATATTTGTGTGTGTGTGTGTGTGTTATGTTATTATAATTTTATGTTTATTTGTGTTTATGTGCACACATGCATTGAAGACAGTAAAATAAGAGACAAAGAGATTAGTTATCTCTGTATACTGGTTCTAACCTGCAACAATGAAATTATTAATAATAGAGGATTATTGCAAAAATTACAATAAACACCCGTTTTTTTCTCTTTAAAGGAGTGATGAATTGAGAAATCAACTTTCTCTTGAGCTTTTGAAATATAAAAGGGCATGGTTGTATAAGATTATCCTGTAAGTTTCAGAGCTGAAACCTTCCTTGTTAGTCAAAGAAAAGCTTTTATAGACACCAGGCTCAGCAAACGGTCCTGTGCTTCATACTGACGTCAGTGCGTGACGAAACACCGCCTCTACCGCGCGTCTAATCCAGTCGCCTCGCCCACCGACTCATGGAGGCCTCATGCTAGCTGGTCAACAACAATAAACACATCGAGGAAGATTAAGATATTACACTATTCCTGGTTGTAGAAGAACACAGTCGCTGCATAAGCTTCCTTCAGATCCTAATATTAGGAATGTGGTTGAACTTTATTTTTAATGAAGTTCCAGTTCACTGTGGGATCGTTTGTAAACAAATCTCCAGTCAATGCTGGATTTGGATCCGACAGGAATGGTGCTTATACGGAACAGAACATACCTTTAGCACGCTGGACTTTAGCAAGCCCGGCAGGCCGATGAATCTCATTATATTCCGTTCTTGTTCTGCTAAGTGTATGTGTGTGCACGCAGTTCGCGCTTATATCGTCCGAACTTGCGGGCTATGTGTAATTTAAAATAATAGTACAATCAATCATGGGTCGATGAGAAATAAATAAATCATTGTGTTTGTTTGATAAAGACGTTTACGGGCCCTGTGGTTGAGAGAACCATTCCGGTGGCCGCTTCTCCCTCAATCTCCTCTCTCATGAACTGACAGCGGAGCTGAAGCTCATTAAATATGCCAATCTTATCCAATCCTAGCCGAGGGCGTTTACTTCCAAGTCTCCAGTGCGGCACACCCATCAGAACCCAGCGTTCAGGAGAGAGTGTCCAAAACCAGTGTAGAAAATAGCCTATTACTTATTGGTTGTGATGTTTTTGAATATAAAAACCACAAATGAGCGAACAAAAATAATGCACCACAATATACCTGCACACTTTAAAGGTGTCATGAACTGGCATATATATATATATATATATATATATATATATATATATATATATATATATATATATATATATATATATATATATATATATATATATATATATATATATATATATATATATATATATATATATATATATATTCATGACACCTTTAAAGCACACTTTAAAGGTGTCATGAACTGGCATATATATATATATATATATATATATATATATATATATATATATATATATATATATATATATATATATATATATATATATATATGTATATATATATATATATTCATGACACCTTTAAAGTGTGCAGGTATATTGTGGTGCATTATTTTTGTTTGCTCATTTGTGCATGTGCCAAGGATATACAGTATAATAATCTGTCATGTCCAGTTTATGCAGTCTGTGGTCTATTTCTGTCTTCTTTATGCAGATAAATTGCACTAAACTCTCTGTATTAGCTCTATATTACTTTCTTTGTCCTCTGGTTAAAATCGCAGGCGGTCTGTAAACAGTTTGGGGATCTGACAGGGATCTATGGTTTGAAAAACAAAGCTGGCTGGACAAATTTATTTAGAGCAAATAAAATGTGCACAGAATTGCCACTTTAACTTATACTATCTCTACTATACATTGGCAAGGTTAATGGTAGCTTTGGCGATAGGAAGAATGACCACTTCTCTAGAAATATGGCAATAAGTGCATGTGCTGTTGTATGATGACAAATTGTACTGCAGTCTGCATGTAAATTGCAACTAACTCTTTCCCCAACATTGACAGGATTTTCTGCCGATCCATGTTTTCACTGATAAAAAATGCAGGTGAAGAAGCAGAAACAAGCAATAGAAGCATTGCTTACACTCATGTAAGTGACCCCAAACACAACGTAAATTCACAAAAGACATTTTATTTGTTTGGTGTAATCCAAATCTTCAGAATCCATATGCTTGCGAGGAACAGATCCAAATGTAGCCCTTTATTTACCAATCTTCATCTCCATTCTAAGCAGACAGCACCTATAAACGTCAAATCCCGCACTTGTTATAAATTCAAAATTTTAAAACAACATGTTTTACGGCAATGGTATTGAAAGCTCAATGGCTCTCGACTGCTTCATCACAGATTGTGCCATGTCATGTTTTATTCGATGCACATTTTAAATGAGAAATGTGTGCCTTTCCGGAAAGAAGCGGGATTAACATTTTCATGGAGTAATATTTTAAATTCTTCTCTGTACCTCATTCAAAACTATACCACCAGAGAGAAATAAGACTGCAACACATCGTCAGCTGAATTACTTTTGGTAGAGCTTTTAATATCTTCCCAAATAAGAAATAAACTAATGATTGTTATTACACTGTTCGTTATGCTTTTATTTATAACAGTACATAGTTTTGAGAAAATGTTATGGGTAGGTGTAAGATTAGAGACCTAAAATATAGATTGTTACTAAAATTTCTGTCCATTTACTTTTTATTCTTTTAATATTCTGTTTACAGTGGGTATGTTAAGGTTAGGGGATCTTACATTTTATCTGTAATACAGATATCTTAATGAAATTAAAGATTTGTAAATATTTTACTTTTTTTAGCTATAAAAACTTAATAAGGCTACATTTAAATATCACCAATATGTCCATATTTTATGCTTCAGCACCTATCCAAATGTACAAAAATGTAAGTTTGTGTCTTAGAAAGCTCCGTATTAATACCTACATATTAACGATGAGACCAGGCTATCATAATGTATAGTAATTGCATGTATCATAATGACCTATTTGCAGTAATGATGAACGAAATTGGCTAATTATTTGACCAGTCGTGGCAATGCACACATGTATTTAAACTGACTTGTCTGGTTGAGGGTGTCTATATTCCGCAAGTCAACCATGGTGCAAGCACAACTGGCTTTTAAAGAGAATTGGAGATAACACACCCATGAAACATTAAAGGGGGGGTGAAATGCTGTTTCATGCATACTGATCTTTTTACACTGTTAAAGACTTGGAATCCCATACTAAACATGGACAAAGTTTCAAAAGTTAAGGTGGACGTTTGATGGGAGTATTTCTTTGTCAAAAATACTACTTCCGGTTAGTCATAAGTTTCGGCAAGTTTTTTGAGATCATGCGTCCCCTTTGACGTTAATGGGGGCGGAATTTCCTTGTATGGGCCTTACGGACAATTCTACCGGAAGCGCGTGAGAGAGAGCGAGGGAGAGAGCGAAAGTAACAGGCTACGCCCATCAAAGCGCTGGCTTGTAGGATGCTAAACAGGTGATGTGCACATAACAATGTCACCAAAAAAGTGCGTTTTTGGTTGCCAGACCAAGACAGTCCTGCACAGAATCCCCAAAACCCCCGCGTTAAGGCAACAGTGGATGTAATTTGCTTTTCCGGATCAGCAACTGAGTTGCGCGAATGTTTATATCTGTTCGCTGCATTTCGGTGCCGACTGTTTCATAAACAAGGCCCAGCTCGACACAGGATTTTCCCGATCGCCTAATACTGAAGGATGGAGCAGTCCCAACGTTAGAACCGCGGGCGGTGAGTGAGACTGCTTCAAATGTCTGTTTTTGCCTATGCTCATCAAGTCGCCCAAACATGATCACGTATAGTTAATTGATCAATGGAGCATGCGATGTGTAGTGCGTGTACATTTGTTTAGCTGGCCACTATATGTGTAACTTTATGTTTGTGTATTGTAAAAGCACTCCAAACAACAATACACAAAGAGTGGGGAAATATGTTGAACTAAATAAGCGCGCTTCTTCATTCAGATGCGCTACTATTCCGTGTCTTTCTATGTAAACACTAACTAGCCTGCTGTGCAAAACCAGTCCGCTTACTGTCTACACAAACCACGCGTAAACACACACACACACACGTGCACAACTGCACTTCCCACATGTACACCTTCAAAGACAAAAATACGACGATATAATTCAAGTATAAATATGTAAATAACACAAGCCACTAAGCATATTATATAGTTAGTGTATAACTTGTACCACATAGAGACGTCCTGCTCTAGTCGTTTTTGCTGCTGCTCCTGTTCAACTGCAGCCTCTGGGTCTGATTCCGGATCATAGATGTATGGCTGTATCTGATTAAAAGCCATATTTTTATTTTGAATAAAGTTTTTTTCCCGCTGTTAGGGATGACACAGCTTTACGACGCACTCGACTCAACACACAGCGCGCTGCTGCACACGTCATTATTTAGCTCCGCTCACACGACACGCCCCCACCCGCTCGGCTTTTTTCGGAAAGACTCGGAACAGCGCATCTTTCTTATATAATTATTTTAAAAAAAAATACTTTTTGGAGATATGCAGGATGCAATGCTACTCTATAGGTAGTCAAGATTGACATGACACTGACTGAAACTGAGTGTTTCACCCCCCCTTTAAGATACTAGGTGCAACCCTTTTGGATATTTTTTTCCTTCGTTAAACTAGCAAAAGTGGACTCGGACATGCCCTAAGTGTACCTGCTCCATGCGATTCAGAACATGCACTCAGATAGTTAAAATAGGGACCTAAGTCTTTGACAAAAAACATGACTTTCTCAGCTTTTTGTTCAAAATGTTACTCTTTTTTTATTTTATTTTTATTTTAAAAAAATCTGTGAATTAGAATAAATTGTTTTTGTTGTTTAAAAGCAGAGGCTCTGCTCTTTCTTTTGATATTTTGTATGTACAGATTTTCATACAACAAAATCTTCTGGGGACCTAGAGTTAACGTAATGATTGACTAACTGGTTAACTGGCTGTTTATTTGGCCGTTTTGAGATATCAACTGATAACTGTGCCAGATAATCTCTAAAGGCCAGCCATTTAATCTGCATTTAATCTCGTTGTATTTTCTGTTCTGTCATTAATTGATCACAATGACATCAGTCCCGATTCATTCTTGTAGTAATTTCCCCAACACCCTTTGGAAATAAACAACTTTTTGATTAATATATTTCTCCGTAAAATGCTTCAGATTGACGGGCATTGACGGCTGCATAACTGATGCAGAAATGAATAACCTGATTTCACTCGAGCCGCCTCATGTTTAATATGTGTGGTCGCACTAATGAAATTAAGATCCAGGCCAGTATACTGAATGACATTGTAGCTGAGGTTATTACACCAGCAGGACTGGAGTCAATTACTCTGACAACAAATCATTGACATTCATGGAACCTGTGGCCATTGTTATGCAGTGTGATACATATTGAGTGTGTAGTTTCACATCAGCAGAATATGAAATGAACTGAGAGATAAACGTCAGGTGAGCTTTACCAGATGCTACTGGATTCAATCCATATGGACGTCACAGTACTGTTCTGTGTTCACAGACACTACTCAAACGTGTTTGTCTGAAATAATGATTAACAGCCGTGGCAAAAGATTTAGATCTTTTTTTCAGTGAGAGAATATTTAGTTAGTCCCTCCCAGAGGCAGATTTTATTGCTCACATGTTTCTCTTTCATATCTCAGGTAACTGAGGGAGGTTTTGTTGCATATCTTTTTCAACTGGTTATCCAGAGCTTAATAAATGATTGATTGGTCTGGAATTCATTCAACTCAGACTCAAGTGGAATAAAGTTAAGTCTCTTTTGTGTTGTTTATAGAAAATATTCTTTTACTTATTCAAAATTCACCGTTCAGGCATAGCACACACTCACTCACACTCACACACTCATAGACTAACTCAACTACACTCATTCACTCACACAATCACTCACTCAAACACACTCACTCACTCACTCACTCAAACACACTCACTCACTCACTCACTCACTCACTCACTCACTCACTCACTCACTCACTCACTCACTCACTCAAACACACTCACTCACTCACTCACTCACACACACAATCACTCACTCAAACTCACTCACTCACTCACTCACTCACTCACTCACTCACTCACTCACTCACTCACTCACTCACTCACTCACTCACTCACACAATCACACAATCACTCACTCAAACACACTCTCACTCACTCACTCACTCACTCACTCACTCACTCACTCACTCAAACACACTCTCACTCACTCACTCACTCACTCACTCACTCACTCACTCACTCACTCACTCACTCACACAATCACTCACTCAAACACACTCACTCACTCACTCACTCACTCACTCACACACACACACACTCACTCACTCACTCAATCACTCACACACACACACACACACACACACACACACACACACACACACACACACTCACTCACTCATACACACTCACTCAATCACTTACACACACACTCGCTCACTCACTCACCCACCCACCCACTCACACACACACACTCACTCACTCACTCACTCGCACACTCGCTCGCTCGCACGCACGCACGCACGCACGCACGCACGCACGCACGCACGCTCGCTCGCTCGCTCACTCACACACTCACTCACTCACTCACTCACTCACTCACACACTCACTCACTCACTCACACACACACTAACTCTTACACTCACTCACTCACTCACTCACTCACTCACTCACTCACTCACTCACTCACTCACTCACTCACTCACTCGTCTTCAACTTTGACCATTTTTAGCCACTTCACAATTTGTGTTGTGAGTTTTGTTTCCATTAAATGTCATCTATTAGGAATATGTAAGCACAAAGAGTGCCTGTAATTAACATCCTAAACACATCCTCATACTCACACACTCCATAATTACTCTTTATTATTTCTCTGCAATTAAAGGTATTGTCAGAGAGTACAAGTGAAGTGAGTGAGGATGTTTCATCAAACTGCATCGCTGGCCTGTGAAATCACACTCATCTTCCCCCACTGGTGTCACAGGGAGTAATGGTAGCAGCGTTTCAAAATTACATTGTATTATCTCTTCATTGGGAGAGTCATTACGGCGCACCTCTGCCATCACCGCAAACTCATTTAAACCACTTAGAGAAGCTCTGAAAGAACAAGACGTTTTAAGGGTCACCGCTGCTTCATTCTGTTTGGTCATTGTGTCAAATTGTCTTGGCATGTCCGAGAGTGAGACAGGGATAATAAAAGTTTGATGACGGATACCCTGTTTCTTTCCCAATCTGACAAACTCTAATCTGATTGGCTTGCTTTATGTTGATAGACACACTGCAATTTTTAATCAGTTTCCTGAAAACCCTTGCCTGTGTTTACAAGGTGTGATGACATGTTTGTCAGGTGGTCTCCTTCTCTAGCCTGACAAGGCAGACCCACATCAAGATGTTTGGTCTGGAAACTCACCATAGACAGCTCAATCTGAGGGGCGGGATAAACGGTCGTCTTTCAAACTCCCTCTGCACGCGATAGGATAGCGCTACAACCAATGAGCAACGAAGATAAACCAGATCTCGTTGATAGATTAAACTTTCGCCGTATCCGGTCGGCAAAACTCTGAACACATCTTCCCTTTTTAAGAATGACTTCAGTGCCGTTCTTTGTTCTTTTCTCAGAGAAAAGCTTAACTCCAAGTCTTCCAGAGTCGCAGTCAAAGCTGATTCGAAAGACCGCCGTTCGCCAGTTTCTGTGTTTACTAGAAGCACGCAAACGCAACTCGGCCATCATTATGTTAAGCCCCGCCCACCGACTCTATACACAATGTGATTGGCCCGACCAGAGTTTGCCATTTACAGCTCAGAAGTGTATTGAGAGTTGCTAGACTCGCACTCATGGCAGATCAAATTTGCTGCGGCTAGGGTGCGTCTAAATTTCTTGGCTACTCCTTCTCTGCAATGGTTAGAATACATTACTTGATTAGAAGTCTATAGCTGGGAAATGGTCATGGAAAACCATTTTCTGTTTTTGATGCAATAAACATTTATTAAGAGTTACTTTTATATATTTTTTAATAGTTTATTTTTATTAATTATTTTAATTTCTTTATAATATTAATAGTGATACATATATTATTATTATTATTATTATTTTTTTTTTTTATTATTATTATTATTAATATTATTATTTAGTATTATTATTATTCATTTAATTTGCAGTTTTACTTTAGTATTTAATTTAATTGACTATTTTTGTAATGATTGTGTATTTACTGTAATAATCATAATCTGACACTGTAGATGAGTGGTTCAGGTATTTCTGGCTGCTGATGCTGTTCTGTTGTTTGTGGTGTTATGGTCAGTCAGCAGACAGTGCCGTGTGAGCGGTTCGCTCTTTTGTTTCCAGGTGCAAAGCCATCTTTGACCTCTCAGAACAGTCCATTAATCCTGATCTCTCCATGTCTCTCTCTCTTTCTTTATCTTTCACTCTTCCCCTGAATCTCAAATGTTCTCTCTTTGTATCTCAGTGCTTCTATTTCATTCGGTGTTCAGTAGTCCGTCATGGGTCACTGCTCCTTCCTAATGGCTGTTGCCTTCTGGGTCACACCAACAGTTCTGGTCCAACACTCCAAAAATGCAATAGAACTCCATTCTTTCTCTCCTCTTCTCACTCCAGTGTCTCCTTTAACCTTTTTCCAAATGGCCCTTGTGCTTGCCTTTGAAGCTATACCATATTCACAAACATATTCAATTTTCAACACGCTGTTTCTGAAACCACTCAGTTGTTCATTTATTTACCATTGTAACATTTTGAATGTGTGAATAAGTGAACTCTTTTTCTGTCAGACGTTTTAAATCTTAAACTCTTCCAAAATTGTTCCCAGTTTAATTAGCTTTTTCATTTAACCCCCTGGACGCGAAGAATGCGCCTGCGGGTTTTGCTGTGTTTTTCATACAGAAATACATTTTTTCACGGCAGGTTTCAAACATTTTTTTTTTTTTTTTCATGATTTTATGTTCTTCAGGATACAAATAACTCAACACAAAATCTGTTTTTTGCAGTCAAACAATTTTTGTTTAAATAATAAAAACATCAATGCTTAAAAAAGGATACATTTACTTTACATACAACAGAACGGATCTTGCATTTAGTTGTTTTGAGCAAACATATTACTTACTTTATTATTTTTTAATGCTTAAAATATGAAAATAAAATGAAATTATGCCTAGTTTGTTGTAACAATATTAAGATACTGTAAAAATAGGGCTGTCAAAGTTTTTTATTGAATTAAATACATTACAATCATTTAAAACGAATGCACAGGTGTCTTTTCTGATCAAGAGTGCTCCCGAGTCCGTGTTTCTCTCACTGTTCACGTGAATCGCAAAACACCGGCAGTTCAATAGGGAAACGCTGATCTCTTAAAGAGGCCACAGCCACACTATATTCCTTCTCGTGGAATATGGACCTGCTCCAGGTATAATGTGTGGTTCTGGTGCACTCACCGGTCCGCATGACAGCTTTCACATTACCAATTTTTCATATGAACTGTGCCCTGCTCTGCTCAGTGTAAAAACTCCCTTTATATTCTTAAAATGACAGAAATCACTGCTTATTCTTAATTTTTAAGTTTAGGCTTAAGAGACATGAACAATTTCTTTGATAAACATCTATGACCTAATACGTCTAGTCTTGATGCTGTATTATTGATTATTATTGAATAAGTATGGTTTCATTAATAATTAATGTACATTTACATAAAGCATGCATATCTGTCCATACCATGTTGATTAGAGTATTACAAACTTAATTTAAACGTAATTTAAGATACATTTACAATTGCGAAAAATGTATGATTAAATTGTGATTAATCGCAAGTTAACTCATGTCAAACATACGATTAATCGTGATTAAATATTTTTAATCGAGTGACAGCCCTATGTAAAAATGATGTACAAAAAAGATTTTTGCCAAACCTAATCAGGGTACACTTTAAACAAGATGAACAGTTCCAGATTGGGCACCAGCACAGTGTTGGCAGAAAATACATTTTTAAACCCCAAAACTTCCATCCCATGACTAATGATCTTCTGCGGTTTCTCCTCACGTTTCTGCAGAGCGCATATTGGCTATAACTGATCGATCGAGAGAGACGGAAATGGAACGTCTGTCATTATAATTTTTACACAGAGTATAAGTCCATCATGTAGTTCTAAATAGATTTCTGTTTGTGTCATGTGTTATCCCAATGCATTTGATAAGGAATACTGCTTCTGCAAACAGACAGACAGCGCTGGTGTGTTTAATTGGTCCCAGAGGGAGGGTTCAGGTGCAAAATAGCAGCAACATCAAGTGCAAAGTGCACAAATATACAAGTTTACGCACACATAGTGCAAACACAACAAGTCGTGCAGATTTAATGCCTACATTTGAATTCCTGAACTACTGTTGTTGCCATGGGGTTTAGGAACTAATAGTGAGAGGAAATGATGTCAATGTGCCATTATTACTGCAGTTCTGTTTATGCATAGACATCAGGATGAGCAATTTACTGGCAAACATAGTTTCCATTAGTGCTTCAGAGAACATCCCACTGGAATAAACGCATGATATTAAAGGAATACTTTACTGAGAATTCAAGATGTCATTATTTACTTATCCCCTCTGGTGTTGTTCAGTCATTTTAGACAGAAAAAAAAAAGTTTCAGAATTTTAAAAATCACAATCATAATGGTACGAAACTCTGTGACTTTGCGGCAGTCGCCATGTGACCACAAATAGATAACCGTAGACTTCATTTGAATAAGCTAAATGGTTGCAAAATACCAAAAAAACATTTTGGTGTGTACAATCTAAAAATGAACCATGACGCTGCAGAAAAGTGCACACAAATGAAGACACTCTAAAATATATAAATAAATATAAATAAGTGCAAAATGGACATTCAACCCCCCCTACAGACACACACATGGATTAGTGTGACTGTACCACAAAGCAAGTTTTTGCAAGAGTGTGAAATAAAATAAATTATGCCTCAGTGCAGTGGAAAAAAACACAGACAGCAAAGAAGGGGGTTACACTCTAAAACATTGAGTACAACACACACACACACACACACACACACACACACACACACACACACACACACACACACACACACACACACACACACACACACACACACACACACACACACACACACACACACACACACACACATTATTACACGCACAAATGAACTAGTGTGACTGTAACAATATGGCAAAACTCAGCCAGAAGACTCAAATGTCGTTTTGTGTTAGTGTTAGTTGTGTTATTTTATTATGTGTTAACTAAATGTTGTTTTCTGTGTTCAGGTCTGACTGTAGTAAAAAATAATGCAAAAACTGACACGTCAAATCAACATTTCAAAAAACAAAACAACAAAATAATCTAAACCTTAAAACAAATAGCTTTTGACAATGTCTTAATAAACTTAATAAGTCCACAACTTAAAAGTGTTAATGTCTATTAGATGATTCTAAATGAGAGGATTAGATGATTATAAAGCTATAGGATTCTTGGGGTTACACCACTGCATTAAATACGTTTTTCTTGTCCCCATGCTGATTAGAGTATTAAAAACTTGAAATATATTAATTTAAGATACATTTATAGAAATTATAGAAACATTTATAACTGATAAAAATATGCGATATGCGATAAATTGTGACTAATCGTGAGTTAACTCACGACAATCATGCAATTATTCATGATGAAATATTTTAATTGAATGACAGCCCTATTAAAAAGTAATACAAGTATTAAAACCAATTTATTTTCAATGGAAATAAAAAAATCTGCATTGAGTCTAGATTTCGTCCTAGGAGTACACTCAAAAAAAATCATAAATCTGTTAATCGTGAAGATGAATTAATCGTGAATTAAATTTAATCAGCATGATCTGGCTCAAATGTGACAAGCAAGATTCAGTCAGTTAAATATATAAGATTGGTTAACCTATATTTGGCATTTTGTTTATTTTTAAATAAATATGACTTTTAAACAAATCATATTCATTTTTGATTATTTTACAGTAGATATCACATTTGTTTATTTATTTTTTAATACTGTGTAAATGGCATGGATGGGAATTTTATATGCAATTAAAAATCTTTAAATCTTTAATAGATATATTTGTATATTTTTTGAGTGTATGCATATTAACACAAACAAATAATTATTAATAGATAACTGTGGCTTTTATTTTGTTTCTTTGGTTGTCAAGGTGATTCATTATTTGATTGAGTTTGCTCTTTATAGCCCTCAGTTTGTTCTGTTCTCTGTCTGCCGTTGTTTCTGTTGTTCCGAATGTTTGCCATCTTCATATTATATCTGTTGTATCTTTGTTTTGTGTTATACATATTAAAGATGCATATTAAAGATAAACGTGCTGCATTTATATCCGCCGCTTTAACTCGTCTCATCTTTCTTGCTGTCCTGACCGTGACAGGTATGCACGGACAAGCTTTATTGAAATATTCACATGGGGTGTATTATGCATGACCTCTTTTGCATATTTCCATACGCATATTGTTGTTCAGACATGTGACACTACCACACAGTAGAGAATAGTATCATATAATAATTATAAGTAGCACACTGAATGCACGTTCAGGTTTCTTATGCAGTGATTTGAGTCGTCGAGTTGGAGCTGCTTCATGCTCATTTGTCTGTTTTGCGGCTGCTTATGCAGCTATATTTAAAATGAGAAACTCTGTTTCCAGCTATTTTATTCTTATCTGTCAGCACAGATCATTCACTTTGAATTGTTAATTTGTTTTTTTTTCAGAGCGGCGGAAGATTAAAATTGCCACGATAATCCTGTATAATTATGCATTTACATAAACCCACTTTAAGCATTAAAAATAGAAGCCATCAGGCCCACTGCGCTGACACGCTGACAATGAGAGCGCAACCTGCAGCCAACACAGTTTACAGCTTCAGCACTGCAATGCCAACAAACACACAACCGCTGTGTGTGGGTGTTTATTATGATTCGGAATCGCAGAGGAAGTCAACACAGAGCGGCTTCGCTGTCTCTTTTTGGTGACACACACAAGCGTACGCTCAGACAAAGTGCTTTGAGCTGCCGTCTACTTTTCTGAAGCACATGTGCGATGGCAGCTGAGTCACTCAACAGAGTCACCCAAAGAGCGCTCTGCACTGCTGTGAAAGAAAGGTCAGAGGTCACACTGCAGTTTATGACATTTAAATGCGTGTCCACACGTCAGTCGCTCTAACTTACGATGATTGACGCAAGAACATTTGGTAACACTACTTAAAGACTTTATGAATAATGCATTATAAAGGTATTCATAAAGAACATTACAATGTTTGATTCTTTGTTACATCTGAAATTGGCTGTCATGTTTTTAATGCATTATACTTTCTAAAGGTGTGACAATGAATAGATAAGTATTATAATTACAACTATTCATGAGACCATACAATGCATTCTAATGTGCATTAAAAGGCATAATTAATGCATTATTGATACTTGTATAATGCATTATATATAAAGACTTTAAGTAAAGTGTTACAGAACATTTTGGCATCCGGCTAATATTTGAGCGACTAGACCATTGCAGATGTTCCCAAACAATGTTACAAAAATATTTTGTGTTGAATTGAATGGTATTTATATTTTTTGAAAGTGGTCTCTAATGCTCACCAAGGCTGTGGTAAATATAGTAAAAAAACACATTACAATTTACACATAATCATTTTTTAAATCATTCTATGCTGATTCGGTGGTCAAGAAACATTTCTATTATTGAGCCATACTACATAATATTTCTGTGGAAACTGAGATACATGTTCCCCCCAGGTTTCTATTATAAAATGAAACAGCATTTATTTGAAAGTATAGGTTTTGTATGATTTTCAAATCATTTTCTGTCTTTTTGGATCAATTTAATGTGTCCTTGCTGGATGAAAGTAACAATTTATTTTGAAAAATTACTGACCCCAAACTTTTGAATGGTATTTTATATAAAAGCAACTAAACACATCTATAAATGGATTATAATTGGTTTGCTTTGGGCTCCATCCTTTTGTTCTTTACACTGAATTTAATGTCAATTTGTTACTGCTGTTGGAGGGAATTTGGTTTTAGATTATGGTTGTCACTTGTACATGATCACTTTCTGTAGGTAAGGATGAATATTTACATCCTTTCTCAATATATTCATACTTTGGTATCATATATTACTTTATACTATTAAAGTGAATGCTCATATGTTTAATTCTACCTACTCATGCTTAGAGTTTCTGGTCCGGATGAACTTGTCCGGTGTCATCTCATCCCTGTTTGCATTTTCATCATCCGGCAGCAGCGATAAGCTTCAAATCCCCGTCGTTCCACACACCCTCTCTCATCTTTGAACTCTCAGATTTCTGCCTCTTATCACGACTTGCCTCACAGGTGAAGATTTCACACGCAGGTTAGGACTCATCTCCAAATCCAGAGAGATGGAGCCGTAGATAGGGCCGGGTCGTACAGACGCTTTTGGCGGTGGAAATGGGACACTTTAGAGGAATGTCAATTCCAGTTCAGCCCATACATCTGCACTGTTGTCATCAGCAGATTCTTTTTGTTTAGAATATTATAGAAAAAAAAAAATGGTGTTCTAATCTGCTGTAAAAAAAAAAAAAAAAAAAAAAAAAAAAAAAAAAAAAAACACACACATGGATGCCAAGCTCTTAAAGTTTGTGTAGTTTAATGCAGTTGCGAGGTGTGTGTGTGTTTTTGTTGTTGTTGTTTTTTAGCTAGAGCATACATTGTATTTTTCTGGTACATTAATATCTTTATTAAAATCTAAGTGTTATTAATTCAAGGTAATGCAACTTCAGATGCTATAAATTAAAGGTAACATTTAAAATCAGATACTCTAAAGCTGCACTATGTCATTTTTCCGTCCGCTAGAGGGCGCCTATTCAGACAAAGGCGTAGTTTGATGATGCCAAGTTTGAGCTCAGACTCTTGGGACATGTAGTCTTCACCTCACAGCCAGTGGAAAAGAATCTGTCTAGAACTCTTTATAGGCAGAAATCATGATGGATGAGGTAATTAACATTACTGTAGTATGAAGCAGAGCAGGACCGAGTGTTGTGGAGCTGAGCATGGCCGCTGGAAGAGAGTGTTGCCGAACACACGGCTCAAGAGCAATGTCACTTTTATTATGACAGCACACAGTCGCCATTTCCGCATTTCCGGTCATGAGTATGAGGTAAAGCAGCTCAGTTTATCATATTAGATACATTTGAGTGTGTTTAAAATAAGGTTATGACATTACTCATTCGCTCAGCGGCTGCTGTGACAGTTGTTCACACTGCTAAGACTAAAGCATTTCTGCAGAATAAAATCAGAAACCGAGGGTAACGCAGATATGACGCCATTGACAGGCGACTCCCTCAGACGTCCCGGCTCCTTGGTTAAAATCACAATTTTCTCACGATTTACAAATTAAAATTGTGAGAAATCAGATGAACAAAATATATAACACTGACCTAGTGGTTTTTTGGACATCTGTGAGCTAGGCTAAATTATTTTTTTTGCTTGTGCGTACTGGTAGGATGGTATTTTTAATAGCTGGGCAATCACAACGAGCTTATAAAATGTGTTACAGTTATTCCTTTCTTACACACAAAATTTCGAGCGCCTGTGCTGAGCTCTAATGGGCAATGTAGTTCCAATAATGAAAAGAATCTTGTGACATCATGTCGTGTTTTTGGTTTGTTTATTTGTCTTTGGTCCGAGTGTTGACTCTTTTCAAGGGTCTCTGTCGGCTTGTTTGGTTCGGATGGTAATGTTCACACTTAAGATGAACCGCAGTAACAGTGCAATCGCACCAGAGTTCATTTTAAGTGACCCAAACCTGCCCAGTTTGAACACACCATTCATCTACTTTTTTATCTGCTCCAGTGGAAGGTAGAGAAGAAGAAACAGTTGTTCCATATGCTTTGTAAATCTTTAACTGTTAGTGTGTTTTTATGGCTGTTTTTAACCTAGAACTTTCCTTTTATAATAATAAACAAATACACCGGCTACTGCTCCCCTACGTTCTTTAAATTCAGTATTCTGTTTCACTTCGAAGTACTTTAGAAATCCATCAGGACTGCAGAAAGTGAGTTTAGAACAGAGTTTTTATTTTCAGCTTTAAAAAGGCACAGCAGTGCATATAGTTAAACAAGAATCTGGAACAAAAATACATTCACCCCACACCACCCCTGAGCAAATGTTGACATATGGCATTAAAAACGAAGTGGACACATGGGGAAAGAAATTAAACACTGTAAATGACATTATTGGAAACACTGTAACCCCAGAAGCTTTACATAATGTGTGAGGTGAGTGAGTGAGTGAGTGAGTGAGTGAGTGAGTGAGTGAGTGAGTGAGTGAGTGAGTGAGTGAGTGAGTGGGTGGGTGAGTGAGTGAGTGAGTGAGTGAGTGAGTGAGTGAGTGAGTGAGTGAGTGAGTGAGTGAGTGAGTGAGTGGGTGGGTGGGTGGGTGGGTGGGTGAGTGAGTGTGTGAGTGAGTGAGTGAGTGTGTGTGAGTGTGTGAGTGTGTGAGTGAGTGAGTGAGTGTGTGAGTGAGTGAGTGAGTGAGTGAGTGAGTGAGTGAGTGAGTGAGTGAGTGAGTGAGTGAGTGTGTGAGTGAGTGAGTGAGTGTGTGAGTGAGTGAGTGAGTGTGTGAGTGTGTGAGTGAGTGTGAGTGAGTGTGAGTGAGTGAGTGAGTGAGTGAGTGAGTGAGTGAGTGAGTGAGTGAGTGTGAGTGAGTGAGTGAGTGAGTGAGTGAGTGTGTGAGTGAGTGAGTGAGTGAGTGAGTGAGTGAGTGAGTGAGTGAGTGAGTGAGTGAGTGTGTGTGTGTGTGGGTGAGTGTGTGAGTGAGTGAGTGAGTGAGTGAGTGAGTGAGTGAGTGAGTGAGTGAGTGAGTGAGTGAGTGAGTGAGTGAGTGAGTGTGTGAGTGAGTGAGTGAGTGTGGTCTTGATAAACACTAAGTTATGAGGACAAAATGGCTGGGAGAACAGTATCCAAAATCATTGTCCACGTAGGGCTTATAACAGCTTATAAATCACACTAAGTGATGTTTATCGAATATACAGTTTTACAGTATAAAAAAATAATCACATGTCTGTGGAACTTAGATTATATTATTACTCATGAATTAAATAAATGCACTTAATTTATATTTATTATATAAATTAACTTAAATCATTAAATCATAATTAAAGCATTTCCCACAATTTCGATGCCAATATTCTTTACCTAAAATCAAATGTAGAAAATATTTTGTTTTGTGGCTGTTAATCATTTTGACATTTTGAAATAATTTAGTATTTTAGAGAATAAAACCTTTTTTAAAACCAACTCTGTTGTATGTCACTTTTAAATGTGTTTGAATCTGAATTGAGTAAAATCATCCACCTGTCATTCAAACTCCAGTTCAACATCCTGTGGAATGTTTTCAATTCAATTTCCACTCAACTCACGAATTGAAAGGGAGCCAATTTTTTTTTCTCTATTCCATGATCAGCTCTCACATAGACTTTCTCTGGCTTCCTAATCTCTGTGAGTAGATAAACAGCTTTCAATACATCTCTCTGTAGCCGACAGGAAGCCTGATGTGACCTGATGTGGTGTGAGTGAGTGAGCGAGTGCTGTGCCTGTAGGATGTCCAGTCTCTTTAGAGAGGGACATAGAGCCACAGGCATCTTCTCTCTCTGTGTGTGTGTGTGCGTGCTTGCATGCGTGCTTGCGTGTGTGCGTGTGTGCGTGTGTGTGTGTGCACATTTACCTGGCTTTCAGTCTAATCATATCAACTGGTTTGCATGTGAGTTTAGGGATGGGGTTATAGTAAATATTTTCTTGGTATGAAAGCTGTTGCGTATGAGAGGTCATCACTATTATAGCATAAGTAAAGATGACATTTGGATTTCTCCCATATTATGGACGCAGGGACTGTCAATCTCCAGAAAAGACTAAAAAGCACAATGAAAGGATCATAACAGCAGTTTGTGTGACTCACACTATTCATTAAAAATGTTGCCATCTGTTGTAACTCTCAAATCAAACGTGGCACCTTTGGATGTGTCAGATCATGTTTGACATCAACTCCTTTATAAATGTACAATTTTGTCTGTTACACAATCTGTTCATCGGTTAATGTAGAACATCATTCTCCTTCACTGACTGGAGCTATCAATTATTTTTTTCACAAAATCAGTATATTTTATAATCAATAATACTTTTAATAAAATGTAGCAACATATCGCCACTGGTTTCTTTTATCATGCTGTTACTGATGCTTTCGTTGGTGTTGCATGTTTCGCCTAAGAACACACAGTAACGCTTTATTTTAATGTTCCCCTTAAGACAATAATTAACATTGCAACTACATGTCATACTAACTCTGATTAGAGTATTACTACGCTGTTGGCGTAATATCTGCTAACACTTTATTTTGATGCTCCCTAACAAACATTCTACTTAGTACATGTACTAAGGACTTTTTCTACTCTACCCCTAACCTAACAGTCTATATTCAACAAATATTCGAATGAGTTAATCTTTATTTTACGGTGTCATTGTTATACATTACATGCTGTTACTAAAGTAATTATGAAACTAACCCTAAACCAAACCCTAATCCTAACCCTAACCGTATAGTCCGTACATGTTGTTAATTAATATTACTCAGTACTTAATTGTGTAATTGCAGTGTAACAAAATCACCGTAAAATAAAGTGTAACCCTTATAGTCAACAGAATGTCTAAAGTGCACAATCAAAATAAAGTGACAAACCGAACACTCCACACGGTCAAAAAATAAAGTAAAAATGTCTCCAATTGAAAATGTTGACTGATCACATTTAAATGTATCAGTTGGCCGAATTGAAATTCTGTGAATTGATGCAATTTAATTCACAGAAATTCAATTCGGCCAACTGATTTTTTTTTGTGATCAGTCACTTTAAACATTTTCAATTGAAGACCAGATTTTTTTTACAGTGCATTAATCGTGGTAAAATCGCTGTAACCTCTTGTGGCTGGATTTTTTCTGTGATGAATTTATTAGATGGTTGCGGTTTGATATTGGTAGATCTCATGTGAGTGACAGGTTGCCCCGCCCTCATCAATAGAGAGACTAGATGTTACTGCAATCTGATTCAAGATTACAAGACACATGAAATTATTAAAAAATTTAAGATGTGTCTGGATGAAGCATGTATAATAAAAAACTGCAATTATATATATATATATACAACTATATATTTATGTATATACACATGCAACTATATATATATATATATATATATATATATATATATATATATATATATATATATATATATATATATATATATATATATATATATATATAATTGCAGTGTTTATTATAAACATATACTGTACGTACTGTATATGAAGAAAATAAGTAATGTCAGTTTTGATTTCATGATGACTGTATTTGACTTTGTACACAATTACAAAGCTAAACTGACAATATTTGGAAAAATATATAATAAAAGGAATTAACATAAAAGGGTTTTTTTGTAAAACAGATCTATGTGCATTTTAACACCTTTTAAAAATTCCTAAAACTTGAAATTAGTGTTACATCAATTTAGAGTTTAGAGTCTTGTGGTCCTATTGCTGCTGTTGATAAAATATAGTGAAATGAAAGAGATTTTCATTGAGATGACTGCTCACTGAGGACTAATTTATGACCATCTGCTTAGGGTGTTTGTTTAATTGGTTCAGGGATTACTTCATTCTTTTACTGGCTGATTATTTCTAAAGGATTTCATATACTACCCCATGTAAATTATTCAAAAGTACTGTATTCATATTCCTCAAGCGCTCATTTTTTTAGCTCTCCACACATTTCTGCAATTAATTCAGTCTGAACCACTTTGTGTGCGTTCACGCTGTGTCTTAATTATCGTAGGTATGAAATTTTGACTTGTACCAAGTGTTTAACATCCTTGTAAATTCATAATTACAAATTGCAAACTGGGAATTCTCTCCAACCTGTACCACATGATCACTGGATCACCTGAAGTGTTGATATTGTTGCCATAGAAACACATCATTTCATTAGTGACATCATCATTGGAATATTTGCATTTCACAGATGCATTTCATTAAAGCACAATGACAAAAGGACAGTCATATCCACAACTTTCCTGTGAGTCTCTTATTGGGCGTCGCCATGACACTCGATACTTCCAGTTGATGGAATCTCAGTTCCGGTTTAGCACATAGACAACAGTTACTTGCGGCGGTAATAACGAGTGAAACTGATTGCATATGCTGCTGACAGACAGATGAAGCATTAGGCTTGTTCGAGATCCATTGGCGCTGCGCAGACTGATCATCATATGACATCAAAGTACTGTGAGAACGATTGTAGAGCAAACTACTCCTTATGCTTTTGATGTCATACACCGATTGGTCTGCACAGCGCCGATGGATCTCGAACGAGCCTAATGCCTCCTTGTGGCTCAACATGTGCCGTTGTTGGGTGTACAAACAACATGAGAAAACTTAAAGGATTTTATGAATGGAACCAGCATAAACGGACCCATTTGACATGCTGCCTAGCACCCTACACACTCCATTCAATGCCCAACGAGCTTCAAATAAACTCAAGAATTGTGATGTAGAAGTAATATTTGTATTTTAATATTTGTAATTGTTGAAATGTTGTCCATGTCAGACATAGACATGTTATTTTTTTAATGAACATGAAAATAGATGCTTGAACTTCAATGAATTTATGTGAATTGTAATAAAAAATACAATTTCATTGCTGTAAATTGAATTATTGAGTCTATATAATATATTAGTTTAACCTATTTAAAATACTGCAGTGCAACTGTATATATTTTTGCAATGTTTATTATTTTCAAAAATGTACAGATTTAATGTGTAGCAAGACCGCTCTAACAGCCTAACGTTAGGCTACCTTCCAAATAGAGACCTGCACTCCCACGGGACCCAGCACAACCGAGTGCGGCGCGGGATCATATTTGCTGAGTGAATGCGGATGCAGGAAGCAAGATATTATTTTGTTCGGGTTGCGGGAAAATAAAACTATTTTGCGGGATTCCCGCAAAGTGGAAATATCTAACAAAATAAAATAACTAGAAACAAATAAACCTGTATTTATAATAAAATAAAAATGATTTACAGGCACAAACGGAAGGTAACTCTCGCGTGGTTCATAGGAACAGCCAAGCCTACCACACAGTGGCAAAATGTCTGCACCACATAACTCCACATAACGGTGAACCGCTTAGTGCTACAGATATTAGTAAGTTCTTGTAAGATAGTCATGGGAGATGTGATCATTTTGCCTGAAGCGTTGCTGTAGCAGTATCTACAGACTAATGTAAACCGGAAGTTCGTTACCGGCTTGTTCTACGTTGCCATAGCGATCATGGGAAAGAGTTCGGGAAAGTTGTGGATAGCTTCGAATTATAGGTGAAGGCCAAAGGTCAGATTACTCATGACTAACGGAGTGTGACATCATATACCCTGAAATGTTGAACAGTGGTTTTTAAAGATCTGTCCCCTGTAGTCGTCGTGCTTCCGATGGTCGTCTCCCCATTCCTATATGATCAGATTTGAAGAGTGGCCCTCTTCACAGAAGGGCTGGTTGTAGTTTGGTAACTGGGTGACCTGATTATCTTGCAGCAGGAGTGTAAGAAACATATGGGTGTGTGAGAGAACAGCTGTGCAGAGCAAACAGTCCCTCACCTCTACAATGACCTCTACAAGAACCTCGGCTGGACGGTTTCCAGTCCATTAAAATGATGTTTTATTAACAAGGTTCGTGAGGAGCATGTTCACATAAGTGACACAAGTAAAGAGAGCACTCAGCTATTTAACAATAAGAGGTGTATGTTAGTGTTGTAGTACTCGAGATCGGTCTTGGTCTCGAGACCACTTTTTAAAGGTCTTGGTCTCGTCTCGGTATCGACCGCATTTTTACTCGGTCTCGTCTTGGTCTCGGGCGAAGATGACTCGGGATTTTGTCTCAAGACCGGTCAAGACCACAGCTAAAGGCATATAAAGAGCAGAGAACTCCACCCTGCGCTCACTCTCTCTGTCTTCAAAATAAGCACATACGCTCTCTCTGATACTTCACATATTAAGCTAAATCAAAGTTCAGAAAACCGAATCCATGTTGAACGTTGCGCGTTCGGACAACTGTTTTGAAGTACCGCTCGGTGTGAATTGCGCTCAAAAAACGTTTGATCAGCTAAACAGCTGACATAAATCATACATTAAATAAACAGGAAACATTTTCTATCCAGTTATGAAGTGTTTTCTGTGTGACAAACCTTCCGCGATGTTCTGACAGCCGTGATTCACACACAACGGGTCTGCTAATGTCCGATTCACGACCAAATGACTCATTTGAACCGAATCATTTTAACGACTGTAATAAGAACTGATCTGTTCAACAATGAACTGAACGAATCAGTTTAATCATTTACTCAGAACACCTCAGAAATGAGAACACAAGTGTGCTTACCCAATTTAGCAAGAGTGGAGAGTAAGATTTATTAGTTTTAACTATCCACAGTATTTCAGCTTATGTATGTTGAATGTGTAGTAAAATAAATAGTCTAAAATCATTTAGTTTAGACTGGAGCAGAGGTGGGTAGAGTAGCCAAAATCTTTACTCAAGTAAAAGTACAAGTACTTACGGAAATATTTACTCAAGTAAAAGTAAAAGTAACAATCGTAATAGTTACTTGAGTAAGAGTAAAAAAGTATTAGATGAAAAAACTACTCAAGTACTTAGTTACTAGTTACTTTCGATCTGATTGATAAGATCCAAAAACCCTGAATTTCAGACTACTTAGAGAGCTTTCACACACCTCCATATATATATATATATATAAATATATATATATATATATATATATATATATATATATATATATATATATATGTGTGTGTGTGTGTGTGTGTGTGTGTGTGTGTGTTTAATGGTTAAACCGTGTAAATTAATGGTGTGCTGGGCTAACCACAGCTCTTTTTAAAACATACTTTGTTCTTATATTTTTATAAGTATATGCATTCTTAAAAATACAGTCCCATTTTTAAATGTATGTATATACTGCAGACTGTTGTCTGTCCGGATATGTGTATAAATGCAAGATGTCACATTAGGCTATTCAGTTTGTTTCGTTTTTAGCCTGATCTCATCAGTACCTATGGCAACGTTTATGCAAACCACAAAGTATGTACCAATATGTACATATTGCGACAGTTTCAAAGTGAAATGTCCACTGGGTGGCGCTAAAAGCTTATTTTTTTCCAGAACAGATTTGCGTGAATCTGACATGTTTTGTTACGTTGTGTTTTTAACGTACACCCACACTAAACCTACCCGAAAGTGTTAACAACAGCAAATGTGACAAAAATAAAATTGTGTCCATGTATTTTTAGCTTGTGTTTAGAACTTGTCTTTGAGCTCTTTTATCATGACTCGTTCTTCATGGGGTTCGTTCTCAAGCTTTTCGCATTGTAAATACAAATCTGTATCAGCTGAGCTATCGAGCAAGTCTGGTGAATCAGAAAAGCAGAACATGGAGCTGTGACGCAAAATTCAAAATGTTTTAGTTTACAAACCAGACTAAAAAAATGCAGTTTTTCTGCCTATAGTGTTCATTTCTGTTGGAATTCCTGCAGTGTATATTGGTGCGTATTTTGTGGTTTGCAAAAACATTGCCACAGGTACATTTTGCCAATGAGGTTGCTCGTTTTGTGAGGAAAAAAAAGATATGTAAATGTGCAGATGTGAACGTTTGTTTGTGGACGTGTGTTCGGAGGATTCAAACGATTTGTCAATGCTTGCACAAGGGCGCATATGAGGAAAACACTCGGACAGTGTGTGAAATAGTATTACAATAAAGGAAAAGTGCCCATAGTTACCAAATACCATTAATAGTGTTCAAATATAGGCATCATTGTTACACTTACCGCTGTTTTTTCAGGTTGGAGCTGGAATTATTGTATGCTGAGATGTCAGTTCGTTTTGGTGAACACAGCATGCATTAAATTATGAAACTGTTCTTTTTGACATCTTGGACTGAAAACAGGCTGAACTTGAGGCCACGTACGGGTGATCTGCCGTAGCTCACACATCTCCCTCTGCTTCGGCCATCATCTTCTGACTAAACGCGCGCTTATTTTATGCGGGTGACAATATCCACCTCTCGCGAAGCAGACTCTCCAACGTTTCGCGAGACTTGCGAACAAGTCATAACTTATTTTAAAATATATAATTAATTATCACCATTGACAGTAGCGGAGGAACGCCACCGAATGTAACGAAGTAAAAGTACAGTTTTTTCACAAGAAATGTACTTGAGTAAAAGTAAAAGTACCCATTTTTAAATATACTCTAAAAGTACAAGTTACCCAAAAAATTTACTCAAGTAAATGTAACGAAGTAAATGTAATTCGTTACTACCCACCTCTGGACTGGAGTGAGGTGAAAACAGAACAAAGTTGTTTGTTAGCTAGCTGATCATTTTATTAAATTGTATATGGCAGAAAATGTGGCTATTTGTTAACTGTTAATGCTATTTCATAGCTGTCAACCCTCCCGTTTTTCCCGGGTTTCTCACGTATTTTAGCTCTTTTCCCGCTGTCTTCCCGTTTTAGTATTTTCCCGTAAAATATCCCGTTTTTTACGCTCTGATTGTCTTAACTCAGAACACGCAACTACATCTGTGTCTGAAGCTTTTAACGGTCTACTGAGAGAGAGAGAGAACAAAACGACAGCCCACGGACAGAACTAAACATTCAAATAGCCTAGTTTCACTTTACACTAGATTGTGATAATGTGATTTAATTTAGATTTTGGCTTCTTTGGCAAAGATTATAATTTTGATATTCATATCTAGCGCAACTTAATTCCCATTGCAGCAGTTGCCTACGCTGTCATTTCTCCATATAACTCAAACGCAATGACAGAATAAGCACGATCAGTGATTGTTGTAAAATGCAGTCTAGCTACTGTTGGTAAATTGTGGGACGCGTTTAATAATAAAAAGAGCGATTAAAAGCACAAACATGTGTGCAAGAGATTGTTCCCAAGTCGGCGCGCGCACTCTGAAACAGCCGCAACGAGACGAGCAAATCACACTTTCGGTTTCACACTCGCGTCTAAACGATCAAATGTACTCAAACATCTATGTCAAAATGACCGGCTTGGAGAGTCTCTTAAACACAGTTTGTGTCTAAAATGGACGTAGTTATTATGGATAGTCGGGAGAAAGTGTAATGTATCTGCCTATTATCAGTCGCCTATAGATCTGCACATCTGTCTTAAAGAGGCAGCGGTGTAAATAAACATGATGACGAATTACTGCGAATTAAACAACCAAATGCAAAGATAAAATCACTCACAGCTCTTGAATGAATAACCAGCTTTAATAAGCATTATTTTGGCTATTTATGATAAACTATGCAGTGTTATTTTACGTTTGATTAGCCTACTAGAATTCTTCCTGAAATTAAAGCACTGTGCAGGCCTATATAATGTGTATCTTTGTTAATTGTGTGTGTGTATATATATATATATATATATATATATATATATATATATATATATATATATATATATATATAATCTCAAAAAGTACCGATAAGAATACCGTTAAAGTACCGGACCGATAAGCAGTATCGTTAAGAGTAGTAATACCAACCTTAACGATACCCATCCCTAGGTTTAACCAACCAAAACCAAAACCGAGTAATGTTAATTTGTTCCTAAATAAAGCACTTCAAACATATACATTGGTCTGTCATTCTTTAATAGATATTGTGTAGTTATAAACTCTAGACTGTTAAGGATTAGTGCTTTTTTTTTTTAGTTTGTGGGATCATGTATAAGAATCATGTATAAAAAAAGCTATACTCTTTACTGGTAAATATTACAGTAAACAAACATTACAGACAATAGACCAAGGCAGCTCTGGCATAATGTCAATAACATTATGCTTAATATATATTGTGTAGTTATAAACTCTTTAGACTGTTATGATTAGTGCTTCTTCTTTTTTTTTTTTTTTTTTAGTTTGTGGACAAGAATCGTGTAAAAAAAAAAATCCCTTATTTTGGGGATGGATTCCGGGAAATCTCCCTTATTTTCAATGTTCAATGTTGACAGCAATGTGCTATTTCTAATATTGATATGTCAGCCACCACCAAAGACCATTTTTGACTCAGGAAAAACCCTGCACATGTGAGATATTTGTTAAATCAAACTGTAGTTAATCAAAAAATGCAAGTACAGGGTTTATTTTCCTTGTTGTTGCACAATAAAGCTGCACAATAACATTTTCAATTTGTAAATAAAAAATATGTACATATGTAAAATAATTTGCTTAAGCAGCATACTAATGCATATCTGTATGATACATATTCCACCTCCTGTTATTCACATTCATTTAAGACATAATGGACTGTGTCTGAGATCAATACCTCATCCAGATTAGCATTTTTAGGGAAATTTGAGTTTTAAAATGGGACTGAGCACTTTTCACAAAACAAAACACAAAACTCTGTCAGTGTCAGTTTGGTGTTTGTGTCCACCATAGACTGTAAACAATATGGACACGTCGTCTTCAGTGCCTCCCATTGACGAAAAGTTAAGTGTTATTTGCTTATAGAAGAAAAAGATTAATTCCCACAAAGCCGCAATGCCTTTTGATTATTTGATCAAAACTTCTCTCATGGTACACTTACACACCCACACATATACGAGAGAAGTGCCAATCATATGCATATTCCACATTTTATCATAAGTGTGGGGACATGCATTGGTCTCGGTCTTGACTCGGTCTCGGCCTGTCTTAGTCTTGGTCTTGACTCGGTCTCGGCCTGTCTTAGTCTTGGTCTTGACTCGGTCTCGGCCCTTCAAAGTCTTGGTCTTGTCTTGGTCTCGGCCCTTCAAAGTCTTGGTCTTGTCTTGGTCTCGGTTTAGGTGGTCTTGACTACAACACTAGTGTATGTATATATATGCAGCAATCTTACCTCTGTTACTGGCATTTTATCAGCATCCCTCCATCACCGCTTCTCCACACTTTTAGTTCTAACCACTTAACATACACGGGGGGTACTCTGGGTTCAGGCCAAATTCAGAGCTCGAAGCCCTCCCCCTGGACAGCACGCCAAATACACATTTAAATGTACTCTCCATGAATTATATGCAAGTGTGAACTCGTAAAATAAATTAATCAATAATTTTCAGAGGTAAATGATACATGTGTGGTTTCCTATGTTCAGTATTACACTGTGAAAGTGTAGAGAATATACTCTACATGAGTATTTAGCATGCACTTCCTTTAGATCGCAGCTGCTATCCTCCAGCGAGAACTTTATTTGACTGACACTTGCCAAAACAAATGACATCAGAGCTGTTTCTGCGTGTGTGTGTTTATCTATGGATGCATGCTTTATATCTCTGTTGGCATTTGCCTGTTTTTTCTGACCTTCTGTTAAAAGATTAATTAGCTCTGTCATATCCAGTCTATATGTGAAAGGTAAATGTCAGCATGTTCCTTTCAAACTTAAACGTTCTAAACAAATGTCAGTGTCATGATATCTGCATCCCAATAATAATCTGCTGTGCTCATTAAGTGAATGCGATAGAACTTCGAATGTTTTTTCATTCATTTTCAGAAATATACATATCACAATCATTCAAAATGTTTTATGTTTTTGAAAAAAAGTCTCTTCTGCTCACCAAGGCTGCATTCATTAAGTATTACAGTTTAAAATATCTGTTTTATTTGAATATACTGTCAAATGTAATTTATTCCTGTGATCAAAGCTGAATTTTCAACATCATTCCTCCAGTCTAAAGTGTCACATGATTCTTCAGAAATCATTCTAATATGATGATTTGTTGCTCAGGTAACATTTCTGATTATTTTCAATGTCGAAAACTAGTGAGCTGCTTAATGGTTTTCAAAAGAAAAGCATTATATATATTTATACACACACACACACACACACACACACACACACACACACACACACACACACACACACACACACACACACACACACACACACACACACACACATACTCAAATTCAGTGACTTGCTCTTTCAACTAGTGCCTGGAAACTATGGACGTTGTGTTTTTCACTTCAGTAAGAAAACATATGCCAGAAATAGAGTTGTTCTCAGTTGAGTAGAGTTGTACTCTCCATTTAACATTCAAACAAACCTCTTCAGCACTCACCTTTAGTCAAGAGTCACTCTTTACCTCCACACCTGCATGGCAGATGCTCTACACTCAATATCTGTATGAGACTCTTGTATAATAGCTGCTTTAATATCTTGATGTGGAACATAAATATTGGTGGTTGCAGGTTTTTGTATTGTTTCTTGTTTTTCTCCTTGGGATATAAGGTCTTGGACAGGGGTCTCCAAACTGTCCTGCAGAGTTTAGCTCCACATCCAAATAAACAAACTCGGACCAGCTACCTGTCCTGGGAACTAATTTTGTCTGCTTTAATGTACTTTTGCTTCTGTAAATCATTGTAAAACCTTTGTGAAATGTTTTTTTTTTTTTTGCTTAGTTCCTTTATTAGTTCATTCTGAAACTTGCAAATGTATCGAGTTAGCTCAAAGGGGAAATATTAATAATTATTCATAACTCATTATGTATTATTATATATTTGATTATATACAAATATGTAATTAATATATATTTGAATCAGTTAATGATATGAACTTAATATAGCTACATTAACATTACAATTAATCAATAAATGAATCATGTGAACACTCAGTATTGATTATTAATTAGTTCTAAGAGAAGGGTTGTACTTGCATTTGCCTGAGTGCTTGAAGAGAATGTCTTGATAGTTAAAGGGCCCCTATTATTACGCCCCTTTTTACAAGATGTAATATAAGTCTCAGGTTTCCCCAGAGTGTGCCTTTAAATTTTATGATCAAAATGACTATCAGATCATGGAATATACCATTTTGCTGTTTTGTGTGCATCTCCTTAAATGCAAATGATCTGCTGCTCTTCACCCCAGAGGGCGGAGCCTTCTTAGCTCGTGAACACGGGAATGAAAACTTAAACATGATACATCTGTTGGTTATTAAACTAGCCTAGTTATTCTTCATGTGTTATTGTGATTAAACGCTCACAAAGTTATGTCAGAAGCACACAAAGTTCACATGAAAGCAGTTGATTATGTCTGTGCACATATGCAGCAAGTAAGTTACAGAAATCTTGTGTGTATATTAGATATGTGTGGCGTTACTAAAATGAAAGCAGTGTATTATACAGTACTGCTATATATGCCGATAATATGAATCAAACAATAGAAGATCAACAAAAAAATTACTCACTGCTCTTGACTCAATGAATTTTAGTAGCTTTATTAAAGGGTTACTTCAGCGATTAGCATATGGGTTTGTATCAGCAGAAACCCTGGAGTATATTCAAATGATTGTGCTTTCCCCCCTCATATCCCCCCGAGACAGGAGATTTATGCATTTTATTTCTGGAAAAATTCCTTCTATGAGGCAAATTGACAATATTTGCATCATAGGAGGAATGTTTGGCCAAATCCTAAAGACTACAGCCAGCAGAGGGAGCCATTTCCGCATGTTTTGAACCTGAGCATGGGGGATGGAGATCACACTCATAGCACTTAGCTCGCAGCTACAGGCACTCATTTAAACGGAGCTATGGTGAGCAGTGTAAGTCTTTTAACTTCTCAAATTAATTTCTATGAAAGTTAAGCTTGCAAAGGCATGAACTGAAACGCGCCAGACTGAACTCGCGTTGTGAATGTATGTATTCGCGTTGTGAATGTAATGCAAGTGTAGTCGTGATTACGTCAGCTGTCATCACGAGAGCTCATCAGCTCATTTATCTGACTCCTGCAGTTAGTGCTCAGTGCTGTGATACTCGCGCGGTGACTCACTCATTATATTGAACAGACGCGTTCAGTTTTAAATTATAGTGTCTTCTCCAACTCAGTCACAGTAATCCAGTAGGTGGCTTTGGGAATGGCCTCACAGGGCAGCGAAGCATTCTGGGAATTGTAGTCTTTCATCCCCATGAGACAAAAATACATTTTCTGTCTTTTCCCAGTCTAGAAGGCACCAAATTCAAAAATAATTTCACATTTCTACTACATTAATGACCCAGTTTAAATACAGATTCATCTTCCCAGCGATGAAGTACCCCTTTAAGAATACATTTATTACTTGAATGCTGCTGTTGATGCTCTGATGAGGAGATAAACATGGCAGACTGTGTACAGCTAAGGGGGTCTATGCTAATACGGCAGTGTCCATCAACACTCATGGGCGGAGCCTGTGTAATGTGACATCACATGACCAAGAATCTGCAAAAGCTTGTTCTGAGACACTGCTTATGATTTATGGGGATAAAAAAGGAGTGAATAGATTTTTACCATTATAGGGTAGTTGTATACTCAAACTGCCAGCACACCGTTATGTTCAAATACTTTATAACATTTTATTTTGCATAATAGGTGCCCTTTATATCCTATGATGCTGCAGTTGTAGTCGATTTCTTCTGCTTTGACCAAAGATGATTATGATGAACTTTCATGGTTAGTTAGACTCCATCATGGTCGAGGAAGCTGCACATGGCTTGAGGTGTTGGCCCGGGACATATTGAGTGTTGTGGCTCGTTTCCATTGTGTTGTGGCTTGTTTCCGTTGTGTTGTGGCGATTTCGTTGTGTTGTGGCTTGTTTCCGTTGTGTTGTGGCTTGTTTCCGTTGTGTTGTGGCTTGTTTCCGTTGTGTTGTGGCGATTTCGTTTTGCTGTGGCTTGTTTCCGTTGTGTTGTGGCGATTTCGTTGTGTTGTGGCGATTTCTTTGTGTTGTGGCGATTTCTTTGTGTTGTGGCTTGTTTCTGTTGTGTTGTGGCTTGTTTCCGTTGTGTTGTGGCGATTTCGTTGTGTTGTGGCGATTTCGTTGTGTTGTGGCTTGTTTCTGTTGTGTTGTGGCTTGTTTCCGTTGTGTTCTGGCGATTTTGTTGTGTTGTGGCTTGTTTCCGTTGTGTTGTGGCGATTTTGTTGTGTTGTGGCTTGTTTCCGTTGTGTTGTGGCGATTTCGTTGTGTTGTGGCTTGTTTCCGTTGTGTTGTGGCGATTTCGTTGTGTTGTGGCTTGTTTCTGTTGTGTTGTGGCTTGTTTCCGTTGTGTTCTGGCGATTTTGTTGTGTTGTGGCTTGTTTCCGTTGTGTTCTGGCGAATTTGTTGTGTTGTGGCTTGTTTCCGTTGTGTTGTGGCGATTTCGTTGTGTTGTGGCTTGTTTCCATTGTGTTGTGGCGATTTCATTGTGTTGTGGCTTGTTTCCGTTGTGTTGTGGCTTGTTTCCGTTGTGTTGTGGCGATTTCGTTGTGTTGTGGCTTGTTTCCATTGTGTTCTGGCGATTTCATTGTGTTGTGGCTTGTTTCCGTTGTGTTGTGGCGATTTCGTTGTGTTGTGGCTTGTTTCCTTTGTGTTGTGGCGATTTCATTGTGTTGTGGCGATTTTGTTGTGTTGTGGCTTGTTTCCGTTGTGTTCTGGCGAATTTGTTGTGTTGTGGCTTGTTTCCGTTGTGTTGTGGCGATTTCGTTGTGTTGTGGCTTGTTTCCATTGTGTTGTGGCGATTTCATTGTGTTGTGGCTTGTTTCCGTTGTGTTGTGGCTTTTTTTCCGTTGTGTTGTGGCGATTTCGTTGTGTTGTGGCTTGTTTCCATTGTGTTCTGGCGATTTCATTGTGTTGTGGCTTGTTTCCGTTGTGTTGTGGCGATTTCGTTGTGTTGTGGCTTGTTTCCTTTGTGTTGTGGCGATTTCATTGTGTTGTGGCGATTTTGTTGTGTTGTGGCTTGTTTCCGTTGTGTTGTGGCGATTCCGTTGTGTTGTGGCTTGTTTCCGTTGTGTTGTGACGATTTCATTGTGTTGTGGCGATTTTGTTGTGTTGTGGCTTGTTTCCGTTGTGTTGTGGCTTGTTTCCGTTGTGTTGTGGTGATTCTGTTGTGTTATGGCTTGTTTCCGTTGTGTTGTGGCGATTCCGTTGTGTTGTGGCTTGTTTCCATTGTGTTGTGGCGATTTCATTGTGTTGTGGCGATTTTGTTGTGTTGTGGCTTGTTTCCGTTGTGTTGTGGCTTGTTTCCGTTGTGTTGTGGTGATTCCGTTGTGTTATGGCTTGTTTCCGTTGTGTTGTGGCTTGTTTCCATTGTGTTGTGGCGATTTCGTTGTGTTGTGGCTTGTTTCCGTTGTGTTGTGGCGATTCCGTTGTGTTGTGGCTTGTTTCCGTTGTGTTGTGGCGATTCCGTTGTGTTATGGCTTGTTTCCGTTGTGTTGTGGCTTGTTTCCGTTGTGTTGTGGCGATTTCGTTGTGTTGTGGCTTGTTTCCGTTGTGTTGTGGCGATTCCGTTGTGTTATGGCTTGTTTCCGTTGTGTTGTGGCTTGTTTCCGTTGTGTTGTGGCGATTTCGTTGTGTTGTGGCTTGTTTCCGTTGTGTTGTGGCGATTTCGTTGTGTTGTGGCTTGTTTCCGTTGTGTTGTGGCGATTCCGTTGTGTTATGGCTTGTTTCCGTTGTGTTGTGGCTTGTTTCCATTGTGTTGTGGCGATTTCGTTGTGTTGTGGCTTGTTTCTGTTGTGTTGTGTTTTATTTTAGTATGACTGCATTACTGGGCCACCGTATGAACAGTCTTCAAAAACATTGCTTTAAACTACAAGACATAAATATACTTTTGTATATTTACGATCTGTTGTACTAACCACACAACTTTGTGATGCTGTTTGCAAACATTCATTGGAAGTATGGTTTCGGGGAACACAGACTCGTTGAACTATGCTGATAACGATGGTACTTGCAACCATAGTTGGCTAACGATGCTTTTGGGAAATCACCCCTTTTTGAAGCTGTGGAACTCAGCCCAAATAAATGAATGCAGCAACAAATGAAAACATAAGCAAGAACACATTTGTAAGAAAAGGCGTGAGCGGCAGCTTATTGGTTACCTGTGCAGATGAAAAGCACAGTATCACCTAAGCACCAGATGAAAAGGCCTAAGCGGAATGATTGGATTTCCTTCAAACCAAGAAAATGTCCTCCGAAACTCCACCGGCTCTGACGCCGACCACAGCCCAGAGATTAGAGAGCTACAAAGGGAAAGCCGGCTGAGAGAGGACCTAAAACCGTGTGAGGAGCAGAGCCTGGCCTGGAGAGGGATGAGGGAGCTCCATTTTGGATAAGAGTGTAGAGAGAGAGTAAAGCTGAGTGATCTTCACCCTGCTGTGCTCATAGATACGGCCACACTCGCTCGCTCACACTAAGCTCTACAACCTGTGGTGTGTCCTGAGATATCCGTATACATGATAAACAACTCGATTCCAGCTACTGATCAGCAGATGGAATGTGTCCATTTAGTATCTGATTGTACTTTAATTATCACATCACGTCATGTCACATCACTGTCACCATACCATCACATCCAATCACAATCAAATCGCAAACGCACCAAATCACGCTAGGCTTGTTAGGCCTATGACATCAAAATATCGCTATGAAGAAGCTATGACATAATATATGCTTTTGAATCTCTCTCGCAGGTACTTTGATGTCATACGCCGATCGGTCTGCCCAGCGCCAATGCCTCTCGAACAAGCCTAATTACAATCACGTCCAAACACAATCAAATCAAATCAAATCACATATAATCAAATCACAATCATATCCAAACACAGTCAAATCACAATCACATACGATCACATTCAAATCCAAATCACAATCATATCCAAACACAATCAAATCACAATCACATCTTATCACAATCACATACGGTCACATTCAAATCCAAATCACAATCATATTCAAATCACAATTACACAAATTTAAATATATGCTGCTGATTTAAGTAAATGCTGAAGTGTCAGCTTTGCACCACAAGAGTAAATGACATTTTAGAATATATTCAAATAGAAAACTGAAAATTGTTACTGTATTTATATAAAAAAAGTTTTTGGATGTTTTTAAGTAAAATATGTTTTAATATAAATTATAAAAGTTATAATAATATTTTTTATTATATTCAAATACTTTTCTCTCTTCATTATTTATCTTGAACTCCCATTAAAGACATATTTCATATTGTTTATAATATTATCAACAACACTGTAAAAAAGAATAATAAATGTCTCCAATTGAACATTTTCCAGTGACTGATCACATCTAAATTTTTCAGTTGGCTGAATTGAAAATCTGTGAATTGATGGAATTTAATTAACAGAAATTTAATTCGGCCAACCGAAATATTTAGATGTGATCAGTCACTAAAATGTTCAATTGGAGACCTGAATTTTTTTTACAGTGAACACTGTACAAATAAATTCAATTTGTTAACATTCATTAGTGCATTAGACATCATGACCTAACAATAAACTACTGTCTATTGAGCTTGGTTAAAGTTAAGTTCTTCATAAACACATTTTTAGCATTTTAAGTTGAATAAATTTCAGTCAAAAAACAGTCAATGTATTTTGACAGAACATTAATTATATATTAGTAAATATATAATGAACCTAGAATAATAATTGCTGTAAAAGGTTTTTATTTTATTTTAAATTAATGATACTTAATGCAGTGGCTACAGTAATGTTAACATGAACAACCTTAATTTGATGTGTTTGAAATCTCTTTATTGTTAGCCAAGAAGTGAATAATCTTATATTTATTCAACAGAGTTTTACAAGCAGCTGTTCAGATAGTTCTGTACCAAATTCACATTATTGGTTGTGCCATACTTACAACAGTGTTTATTTAAATATGATGTTTTGCTTATAGCTGTTTGCACACTGCACATTTCAATTTTGAACCTTTTTCAGATTTGATTATATGCACAAAAAGAAAACGCTATAAAAATGTCTTGGCCAGAACAACCTGCAATGTCAACCAGATGTCATGCTGAATGTCAAAAGTCTATACAACGCTATACACTGCTAAGCAATAGTGCTTTGTTTTCTGCAATGCTTCAAATATGGTATTGAAATTTGGAATTTGTGGAACATGGTCAGGATGAAGACTGTACACACACATTGAGTAGCAGACAGTCAGCTGTGTATCTTTGTAGATGTTGTAGGGCTAATATGATGCATTAGTCCAGCAGCGAAAACTCTGCTTCGTGGCATGCCAGAGAGAGACACATCAATATATGATTTATGGTCTCATTACTGGCAGCAAATGGGACTTGGAGATGACACACTCTCAAAAGCTGCTGCTCAGATAAACACACGTTAGGAAGGAGATGGCGAAGACAGGTGGCTCTGTTCTCCACCGCTCTGAAAGAGAAAGGAAGGTCATTCTTAATAGATCCTTTGATTTCGGGTTCCTTTGAAAACCTAGATATTTTGAGGGAAATCTAGGTAAGGAAATTGATATTTGTGTGTACACGGCATGAGTAGATGATATGAATAATTTAACATAAGCTTGATTACGAAAGCCAGAAGTTACTGCTTAATGCTTTATTCTGAAATCATATTCTACAATCAGCAGGCAAATGAGACAAATTGGAGTTGGAGTAATGTATATGATGCTTGCACAGTTTGTCCATCAAGATAATTTTCACAGAACAACTTTTGTTAATTTTGAAGCCCAAATGCAATTGCCAGGAGTAAAAATTAGATAGTTAGATAACCACCATGGATCAATGATAGTACAAAGGTGTTTAACATCTGGAAATTTCTCCATGGCAAACTCCCAAAACAAGCGTTCCTTTCATCCTGATTTTGTTCAAAACAGCAGCACAGTTCGCTCTTCGATTTCACTTGAAGTATATCGGGGCCTTTACTGGCCTAGGAAAGTTTATCTCACCCCCCAAAGCTCACTCCCATCAGGTCACGACACCAAATGTAATTGGTTCTGCTTAACTTGCTCCGAGCAGGATTTGAACCCTGGTCTGTGGTGTGTAAATACGGGGTAACAAGGAGGCTAAAGACTGCAGCCTATAATGTCAGTCTCTACACTGTAAAAAATGTGTGGTGGTTTTTGTTGGTTTAACTTAAAAAAGTAAGTAACCTGGTTGCCTTAAAACTTTGAGTTTATTGAAATAAAAAATTTGAGTTGATACAATGAAGGAAATTAGTTTAATAAATAGAAACTCAAAATATTTTTGTATCTGAACCACATAAAAAATGTGATAAATCATTAAAATAGCACAATTTGGCATGTTTCACTGCGTCATCAGAAATAACACACACATAATTACCCAATATGCTTACAAAATCTTTTAATAATCTTTTAGTAAAGGTTGTCGAATCTCAAAAAATGTTCATTGTATTAACTAAAAATTTTAATTTCAATTAACTCAAAATTTTAAGGCAACCAGGTATGAACAGTGTATGGAACTCCAACCTTTCCCGCCAAATCAAGCTTAGCTTCTTCTACGCGACGGTAGAGTCTGTTCTCCTCTATGGCAGTGAATGCTGGACCCTGAATCCAACCTTAGAGAAGTCCCTGGACGGGTGCTACACCAGGATGTTGCGTGCAGTGCTTAACTTTAGCAAGAGTGAGCATGTAACCAATAAAATCCTGTATGAGGGAGTACCAAGAGTGAGCAATAAGATTGCTGTGAGGAGAATGAGACTTGCAGGACATTGCCGAAGGCATCGAGAACTGCCAGCCAGCAAGCTGGTGCTATGGGAACCAACACATGGCCATCGGTCAAGAGGACGTCCCACACTAACGTACGTGGACATACTCAAGAGGGATGCAGGAGCCCAGAGCACCAATGAACTGGCCAGATGCATGGAGAATCGGGATGACTGGAGGCAACGATGGAAGGCTCGTCTGAGGACGACCTAGAGAGAGAGGTAACTTTTTTTCTAAATAATTTTTTACAGTGTAGAGCACCTCTTAAAATCAGGGGAGTGAGGTTCACACACAGCACTTACTGGACTTACATACACCGATCAGGCATGGACCCACTTTATATTAGGTGGCCTTAACTACTATGTACTAACATGTTAATTAATCATATGATACAATGCACTTATAGTGTACATACATGTTTTTACATTGTACTTACATTTTAAAAAATACCTGCATGTAATTACGTCTGTAATTAATTTCTGTAGTTACATTTGTAATTCTACAGTTGGCACTTCCCTTACCCCTAACCCTACCCTTAAACTGACCCACACCACCACACCTGTCCCTAACTCTACCCGTATCCCACCTCAGTATCAGCAAAGGTGTTTTGCAATACAGTTTGAACACAGTAAGTACATTGTACTTATTTTTGATGTAAGTACATTGTACTTAAGGCCACCTAATATAAAGTGGGGCCAACATGATGATCACTGACAAGTGACGTGAATAAAACTGATTATATTTTCATCATGACTCATGTTAGTGAGTGGGATATATTCCCCAAAGTTTATGTGTTAGAAGCAAGAAAATGGGCAAGCGTAAGGATTTGAGTGAGTTTGACAATGGTCAAATTTTGATGGCTAGTCGACTGGGTCAGAGCATCTCCAAAACTGTAGCTCTTGTGCTGTGTTCCCATTCTGCACTGGTCAGTATCTATCAAAAGTGCTCCGAGGAAGGAACAGTGGAGAACCAGCCGGCTGTTCCAAGAGAAGGCTGGCCCGTGTGTTCCAATCAAACAGGTGGGCTACTGTAGCTCAGATGTAATGACAAACAGGACGAAAGGAAATGCAATGCAAGAGGTAATGATTATTGAACAAATATTCAAGAGTAATGAAAGATCGTCTCACAATGCTTCTGCACGAAGGCAGTAGAGCAGGAAAACAGCCAGCAGGAGAGTGTGACGCAGGGACTGAGATGGCAATCCTGAAGACTGCGTGATGGTGAAGGTGAGTCCGTGGGTGTGGTGAGATCGACGAATGAAGAGTCCAGTACACAGGAAACACGAGGAACAGGGAACAGGCCCACAGCGCAGGAGACTCAAACAACGATCTGACAACATGGAGAGGGATAGAAGGCATTAAGTAGGCTGGTGATGATGAAGTGCAGCTGCTGCTGATCGGGATAATGAACGGCCACGCCCGCCAGAACAAACATCGTAACCAGACACACCCACACAACATACACCTACACCACACACGAGACAAATGAAACAGCGGATTTACCAACCGTGACATCAGCTTGCTCAAGAAGCTAATGTTAGTTCTGATAGAAAGGTGTCAGAATACACAGTGCATCAATTGTGTTGCGAATGGAGCTGAAAAGCCACAGACCAGTAAGGGTGCCCATGGACCACGGAGCTATGGAAGAAGTTGGCCTGGTCTGATGAATCACATTTTCTTTTACATAACATGGTTATCCGGGTGTGTGTGTACGTTGAATACCTGGGGAACACATGGCACCAGGATGCACTTTGAGAAGAAGGCAAGCCAGAGGAGGCAGTGTGATGCTTTGGGCAAAGTTCTGCTGGGAAACCAAGTCCGATCCATGGAGGCCCCACCCTTACAACTTACAAGACTTAAGGGATCTGCTGCTAACATATTGGTGCCAGATACCACAGCACATCTTCAGGGGTCTAGTGGATTTCATGCCGCGATGGGTCAGGGCTGTTTTGGCAGCAAAAGGGGGACCAACACAATATTTGGAAGGTGGTCATAATGTTATACCTGATAGGTTGTGTCTGTATTCTAAAACACCTTTTATAATAATCTTTTATTTAATAATTCAAATAATTTAATAATTTATCTAATAATAATAATAATAACAATAATAATAAAAGTCAATAATATATTTTGGTAGAAAAATAAATAATGCAAAAAAACTTTTTTTGTAAAAGAAATTCAACATTTTGGCAATTAATGTATGATTTTTGGGAAAAACAGTGTAAAGAGTTAAGTATAAAAATGAACTGCATTACTGTGGTAACCCTGATTTAAAACCAGAGTGCCTTACGTGAACTTGTAAGCTGTTTGTCAGAAAACAGACAGTCTTTCTTTGTTCTTCCGAAGCAAAGCCGTGGCGTTCAAGAATTGCTGGCGCGTTACTTTCTGCCTGTGTCAGTCCTGCTATGAAGCGCCGTCAGCAGCGATTACTCGTTTGACGGTTATATCAGTCTTGGTTTGTTAAAGTGGAATGTGCCTCGGGAATCATCAAATTGAATGTAATTAGCTGAACAGTACATTAATTGCTTGACACTTTTGGAAAGTACTCTTCCAATTATTTTCAGTTTATGACGGTCACAGTTGCTGCAGAGATGCTGGAAAGAGCTGAAAACTTTTCTCTGATTACGCAATACATTTAATGACATTCACTTCAGTTCTGACATTTACACAGGAGGCTATAAATATCTGTCTATAGATGTCCGAACAGAAGTACACATCATTAGAATGTAATGACTCAAGTTCAAAATACTAAATTAATGAACAATGAATTCAATATGGGGCATCATTTCTTTAATAGTTTTATTATAAGCTCTAGTCTTACTATATATTCCAAAACTCCAAAACCAAAACTTGGATAGTTCATCCAAAATACAAAGTCTGTCACCATTTACTCACCCTCATGTCGTTCCAGACTGTGGATCACAAAAGGAGTTGGGGGAATTAAATAATTGCTTTGAACATAGGAAAGAACTGTGTGAACTGTGTGATCTTTTGTGATCCAGAAGAAAGTCAAACTGGTTTGGAACGACATGAGGGTGAGTAAATGATGACAGAATTCAAATTTTCTGGTGAATTATTCTTTTAAATATGAGAGAGAAAGATGTACAAACTCTTGCATGAGACAGAGGCATTTGAACAGTAAACTGTGGAAAGACAAGACACTTTTATGTACGCTGGCACATCGAAACACAGTGCTCCGTTTGTCTCTCTTCACTGCCATAGCAACCATGTCAAAAACACAGTCTCTGTAGAAGCTGAATGAACCACGGAGAGTCCAGAGAGTGAAGGTTTTGAGGGGTTTCTCGTGCAGGCTTCTTGCCAAACTGCGTGCTGTAGTTACTGCTGTGGCACTGCAAGGTTTAACCTCTCAGGGCTCATATCATGAGAAAGCATTTTCTCAACGCTTTTCTTTCAAAGGATAGTGTGAAGAGCTATGAAAGGGACTGAAAGAGAGTTTATTGAAACTAAAAAAAACTAGAAATGAAATTACTGTCATTATTACTCCCCCTCATGACTTTCCAAACCCGTAAGACCTCTGGAACACAAATTAAGATATTTTTGATGAGAATACATTTTGTGTGGCAAAAAAACAACAACTTTAAATTCACGTTGCTGGGCTTTTCACACAGTACATCGCTTCCGGGTTCTACGGCAGAACAACGGCTCACTATTGGCTGAGCACAACATGCATGCTTATGTGAATCGCATAGGAGATTGACACAAGTAATTATTGACAGAAATTGGGTTAAATAACCCTTTATCATATGGCTACCCACATTAAGATCAACCGCACCTTTTGGGTGATCAGAAATTTGACCCATCCACTCACAATGAGGTAATAAAATAGCCCAGAATTCTAGACGCACCCTAGCGGCAGCAAATCTAGTTTGCCACGAGTGTCGTCTCAATACACTTCTGAGCTGGAAAAAAACAAACTTTGGCCAGGCCAATCACATCGTGTGTAGAGTCATTGGGCGGGCTTAACATAATGACAGCAGAGTTGCGGAGGTTCCGCGTGCTTCTTGTAAACCAAGAAGCTGACGAACAACGTTTTTTCGAATCAGCTTTGGCCGTGACTCTGGACGACTTGGAGTTAAGCTTTTCTCTGAGAAAAGAACAAAGAACGGCACTGAAGTCATTCTTAAGAAGGGAAGATGTGTTCAGAGTTTTGCCGACCGGATACGAAAGTTTAATCTGTCAACTAGCTCTGCTTCACCTTCGTTGCTCTGGTTGGTGTAGCGCTATCCTATCACGTGCAGAGGGAGTTTGAAAGACAACCGTTTATCCCGCCCCTCAAATTGAGCTGTCAATGGTGAGTTTCCAGACCAAACATCTTGATGTGGGTCTGGCTTGTCAGGCTAGTAAAGAGGAAGTGTAATAGATACTATCATGCTTATGTGCAGAATTAAAAAACAAAAACAAAGAAGATTTCTTGTTTTCCTTTTTCTTTAGTGTGTTATGCAGCTGTTTGTGCATACAATCTGCAGAGTTACAAAGCTTAAAGTCTCAAACCCAAAGAGATATTCTTTGTAAAAGTTAAAGCTCAGACAGAAGCCTTCATTCAAACATGCCCCCACAAATAGTGTGGCCTCCCAAAAGAGGGCATAATTAGAAAACAGTATTAAGATTTATTTAAAACTTTGTTGTAGAACAGTACAACCCACATATTTGACTGTCTGCTGCATTTTTTTGGAGGACTCTTTCCAGAACCTGGGTGAGTACAAAGCCGGCTGTGCACAAAGGCTGATACTAAAAAGTGGGGCAATTCCATCTTTGCAAGTACAGTCTGGAGCTTCTGACTCACAGACACAGCCTGTAAGTATTTTTACATTTTTAAAGAATTTGCTACTGAATATTCAAAAGCGAGTTTTGAGCAGTATAGAGTAGTGCTTGTTTGTCGTTTCTACACGAATGCAGACATGGTTTTATGTTTACAATGCGTAAAAATACAGTATAAGTCATTATAATCAGTAATTATGTCCCCAATGTATGCAACAAATGCTTCAAATTTGATTGATCAGCTTGGTCATCTACATTTTCTGGATCAGATTTGGGCTCAAATAGAGTGGTGCAGGTATGACATCACTTTGTAGGGCAACAGATAGTTTGCGTCACGTCACACTGGTTCCCTTGGGGAAAACCCAATAGGATTTATGTGCTTTGTAAAAATCGACACGTTTCAGAAAGGCAGCGTGTAGAGGAGCAACAATAATGTACATTGTGTGTAAAATAATGACTTTTTAAACATAAAACCATGTAAACACATTGCATTAAATCAAATACACAAAATAATATTCTTTTTAGAACTGTCATATGACCCCTTTAACCAGTAATGTAAAAGTGTTTTGAGGTCGTAATATAGTAGTGTGCAAGGAATCATATAAAAATAAGCATTTTTATCATGACAACAAGCTGATGCATAGGCAGATATGCATTTACAGAATGTGATAGGACAAAACATGTCATAATTAAATCATTTAATGTATCAATGTTATTGACATAACCTTACTGTAATGATAGTGAAAAGCTTTTGAGCTGATAAAGTGGCCTGAAGCTCTGTGCAGCTGAAATCAACCGCACACATAAGCACGGCGAAAGAAAAAATTGCCCTTGAAAATAAAATTAAAAACTGCTTTATTAGAATATGCAGCTAAATATGGTAACCCCATTGAAAGAGCGAATGATTATTTCACTTTAACCTTTTCTTATATCCGTAGCTTAGACTGTGTTTAGACAGCAGTTACATACAATAGACTGCTTGCTGCGGCAGAAACACAGTTGCGTAAACTCTGCAGCTTATACTTTGTAAATAACACCATAAACTGTTAATGCTTATATTAAATGGTCATGGTTGCTTATTTAGGAATTAATTCCTGCCTCTAGTGTTCATTCCATCTGGAAAATACAGTGAATTGTATGTAGATATAGGTGCAGTTTTGGAGTTTTGCAAAAATGTTGCTAGAGGCATTTGGAAGAAAGAAAAAAACCGTTTTTTAAATAAAGCCAGAATATGGTCTTTATATGCATATACAAGCATTTGTAGCATACTGTTGTACTACAAATATTTCTTTTTGAAAATGGCTTTGTTTTCTATCAAAAACAAAGTCCAAGGTTATGGTGGGGTCAATTTTTAAAAGATTTAAAAGCAGAAATGCTTGTAATTTTTATCAAATTTCGTACAATAAATACACATTAAAGGGATAGTTCACCCAAAAAAAGAAAATTAGCCTATGATTTACTCACCCCGTCCAAAATCTGAATTACACCGTGAAAACAAAACAAAAAAAATGTCTCCAATTGAAAATGTTCTAGTGACTGGTCACATCTAAATATTTCAGTTGGCCAAATTGAATTTCTTTGAATTGATGGAATTTAATTCACAGAAATTAAATTTGGCCAACTGAAATATTTAGATCAGTCACTAGAACATTTTCAATTGGAGACCTGAATTTTTTTACAGTGTATATCAAAAATGTCCTAAATCTTGAATCTTCTAAGATGTATAATGGCAGTGACTTTTTGGTTCATTTTTGAAGTCCATAAAAGTGCATCTATCCATCTTATACCTGCTCCGCATGCTCCGAGGGTTAATAAAGGCCTAGTGAAGTGATGTGTTTGTGTAAAATAATAACTAACTTCCGGCGGACACGTGAAAAATGAACCACTAAACCACCGGCATTATAAAACTTGGAAGACCCAGGACTTTTTTTTAAATGATTCTGATGTTATTCGTCTGAAAGAAGAATGTCATATATACCTAGAATGACTTGAGGGTGAGTAAATCATGGGTTCATTTTCTTTTTGGGGTGAACTTTCCCTTTAACACATATTGTCTTGTTGCTATGCTATTTAATGATAGCAGATTGCCCTTTTTACTTCCATTGTAAGTTCATCACCATAACCTGTTACACTTCACTGTTTTTGTATCAAGTGCTTTCTGTTGGGCTTTACTTATTACTTTTGAAGCCAAAATATTCCTTTAATCTGAATAATGTGTATGCAAAAAGTTATCAGTGTGTATGAAATGAAACCCAAATAATTGACAGAAGATCTTCCCATGGCTTAGACAACAGAGGAAAAGCAATCTTTCAAAGAGCCTGGGATCCAGATCTGGTGTGATCTTGGCTCTCCAGCAGTCAGGTTGTGGCAGTTCCCAGATTCAAAGTGACTGGCGATGGAGATGGCCCAGAATCCCATTGGGCAGAGCAGCCTACACATTAATTAACTGGGCTGGCCAGTCTAATGCAGTCGGCCGCAGAGTCCCTGCCAATCTGGCTCGTTCCTGCTTCATTCAATTCCAAAAAATAAATCCCTGCACTCATTCTCTTCAAAATAAGCCATTTTGCGTTGATTACTGTGGAGTTGATTGCACTCTGTGTGAACACAGGTTATTCACGGGTGGGTTTGATCGGTTTCAGACTTGTTGAAAAAGATGCTGAGAATGATCACACTAAAGGTCAGCTCTTCTGGCCCAATAGCTGGTCGTTCTCAACATTCAACCTCTAACAACATCCCAACCCCATCCCTAAATCAACCCATTTGTGCGTTATAAAAAACAGGACACAACAGGAAGCTATGACTGCATGCACAATTTATGCAAAAAGTGTTTCGAGGCCATACAATTGATTTGTGTGAAGAAAATCCCCATACGTGATCAGCGTCGAGTCCATCCGCCAAAGATCATGAACATAATTCAAAAATTGCTGCCCAAAGAAATGTTAGGTCTGCTATAGGTCGTATATCTCGTGACCAATTGCTTTATTACGTCAGCCTTGATTGTAAAATGGCATTAGCTCTTGTGTGTCTTGTGACCAATCGCTTCATGCTAAAGAGTCAAATGTATCATCTGAATGAGATATATGACTGAGTGGAGTGTGTTTGTTCATTGAGTGGCGGGTTGGATCATCATTTCAGCGATTAAAACATTGAGATGTGTGTTTTATATTGTTGAGAAGTGTTTAGGGTAGGAGTGGGGTTAGTTGCTCCAAAATATAAAAGTAGCCTATACAGATTCATACAATCATGTCTACTTTTACAAAAGTATTAAATGTTTCTTTATGTGACAAATTGGGAAAAAACTGAAATCAAATGAAGTACCCCATGCATCGGAAAACAACGCTAAAGGGTTAGCTGATGCTGAGGGGTCCAAGGAGTGAAACTGTGTCGTCTCATGACATGTTTTCTGTCCAATCAAATGCTCTCTAGCATCTAAACTGCCTTGCCCTTTACATTATAAATAGATAATCTAAAATCTAAAATCTTTCACTTGCTCACACATTTTCTATGTTCTACATGGTGAATAGCATATAGTGCACTAGGGAATGATTCAGTGTAAATATGCTTTCCATTGGGGTGAAGGAAGTCTGGTTTTACGTTAGTGTCATGCGAACTGAAGCATATGATTGAGTCGGCGCAGACCACAAAATGTATCAGATTTGTTAAAAGGGAGGAGCAGTTCGATATGTCCCACCCTGTCTTCCTGTTTCAGTGGAATTTACATCAACACATTGAATAATGCTTCGCATTTCAAGGCACTTCTGTCTCTGATTCTCTAAACTGAGGGACTAGTGAAATGTGCTTACCTACATCAAATGACATCGGAGATGATGCTGCCAGCAGAGAAGCATCCAAGACCGGATCAGGACTCGACTGCGCAGGTGACCCGGTCGCAACCTTCATTGCTTCCAGGTTAGGGCTGTGCAATATATCAAAATTATCAAAATATCTCAAATGTACATATTGCAATGGCTCGCAATTATCTGAATGATTTAATAGGCTACTTCAACATTGTGAAAAGTGTACGTTTTAGGTCACACATTGGGCAGAGAATAGACTGGGCACATTACTGTTACTTATGTGACTTCCTTGATGTTAAAAAGAATTATTAAACGCTATAATTTGCGAAAAGCAATAACTTGCAGTCTCACGCTGTTTGACACACGCACCGAAACGTGAACAATGTGTGACACAAAAGGTGGCTAAAACACTGCGGGTCACTTTCAGAAGTTGTAGCGATGCTTTCTTTTCCCAGAAAGAATGTGAAACAAATGGTTTCATTCTCAGTTTTTAAATCATTTTTTTAATATAATTGAAATTGATTTTACACACTAATTGCAATATCGTATCGCTTATCGAATATCGCATTATTTAACAAGATATCGCATATCGCATTTTTCTTCAATGTCGCACAGCCGTACTCTCACATGATAGTTATTGTTTGAATAGTGGAAGTCCTGAGGTTTCCTCTAAAGGAAATTGCATTGTTTAAGACTCTTAAATATAGTGTTATGAAATAAATGACACGTCATTTTTGGTTTAAAATAATCAGTTAATGGAAGACTGTAATGATTTTTGCTGTCTTAGAGTGGCAATTTTAGGCCGAAGGGGGCATCAAATTACAGCTCTCTGATATGCATGCATTATGTATAAGGAAATGTACAAAAATCAAACGACTTCTGTTTGATTAGATGAATAAGAGGTGTTTAAACCTGACTGCCATACTGTGTTCAGTCTGTTAATCATGTTGACATGTTCACAGAAACACTGCTCTGATCATAATTTCTGATTGTGAAATTAATGTTTTTCTCACACTGGTCATAATAATTGGCACCTCAAGATGTTCTTATGATTAAAATATCTATATATTCCCATTCATATTTACATTTGTTTTTATAGAACACCAGGGTGACTAAGATCCTGAAACTATCTAGCCATGACTTGCTGTTTTCACAGGAGAATGGCACAAAGGCCAAATCATCCATCACAATAAGTAAAACCAAAGAATGGTTCTAAAAGATTGTTGAGCTTCACAAAAAAAAGAAAAAAAAAGAAAGGCTGTTAGAAAATATCTAAAGTTTTGAAAATTCCCATTTCGACCAGGGCTATAACAAATATTTAACTAACTGTTTCTTTAAGTTTTTTTAATATATATATATATATATATATATATATATATATATATATATATATATATATATATATATATATATATATATATATATATTCTTTGAGCATATACTCTTTCTATACTCTTTCTATACTCTATATATATACATAAACCACAAATATTGATTTTCAGTAAATGTACACAGAATTACCTTCTTTCTTTTTTTGTGGGGTGAACTGTCCCTTTAAGAAGATGCACCTTCAGTTGCTTTTATGCTCCTGTACATCTTGACACTGCTGGCTTGCAGCACGTCTCAAGTACCTGCTCAAAGAGTAAACGTTCTCTTTTGTCTTGGAGCTTTAGATTGTGTTCAGTGTTTCTCAGTCCAGATATGTGCTGTGCTGGCAGGCGGTGATGAGAGAGGCCACTCGACAGAGAAAGGCTTCAAAGCACTGTGCCACACTCCATAGGGTACTATGGGAATGTCGGTCTGAGAAAAGACATTGTAAACATGAGAGGCCTTGAAATGAAAGTGCTGCTATAGACAGTAAGGACACAAAACGGCTTGAGAGGGAGACCACAATTTGACAAAGAACAAAATAAAATAACTTTGCTCTTTTTTAGTGTGTTAATCATGAGCAAGAGGCAGTCACTTTGGGCTGTGCAGTGCATTGCTTTATTATGTTTATAAATACTTTTGTTCATAATAATTTTGAGGAATAGAGTTAGCCTGTAGTCCGGTTTTATTTAAGTAAATGTTGTCCCAGAACACATTTCATTTTTAAATTTGTTCACATTCATAGTTAAAGTTTCAATTATTATTTTTTATTCTCATTTCATTTCCCTTCTGCAATAAGTGGCATTAATGTTAAATATTCTATAAATATTCCACTGTTTTAAATAAATGTATGAGGATTGTCATTAAATATAGAATAGTATAATGACAGACAAATCAAATAACAGAATTCCAGTGAAAGAGAAACTTCTGAATTAAACTATATGATTCTATGGATTATTTTCAGGTACTGTTCAGAATTCTGGGGTCGGTCAGATGTTTCTGTTGTTTTGAAAGAAGTCTCTTTTGCTCACCAAGACTGTGTTTATTTGACCCAAAATACATGTACAGTGATAGTGTGGAATATTATTACAATTTAAAATGACCCCTTTCCATTGTGAATTCTATTCCATTGCAAAATTTATTCCTGTGATCAAAGTTTTCAGGATCTTCAGTTTCAAATGAAAACTATATTTCTTGATGAATAGAAAGTTCAAAAGAAAAGCATTTACCTGTATTTGAAATATAAATCTTTACCACTATAAATGTCTTTACTGTCACTTTTGATCAATTTAAATAATTCCTGCTGAATACAGTTTTAAAGTAGCCTCACAAGGCAGACCCACATCAAGATGTTTGGTCTATAAACTCACCATAGACAGCTCAATCTGAGGGGCGGGATAAACGGTTGTCTTTCAAACTCCCTCTGCACGCGATAGGATAGCGCTACAACCAACCAGAGCAACGAAGGTGAAGCAGAGCTTGTTGATAGATTAAACTTTCGCCGTATCCGGTCGGCAAAACTCAGAACACATCTTCCCTTCTTAAGAATGACTTCAGTGCCGTTCTTTGTTCTTTTCTCAGAGAAAAGCTTAACTCCAAGTCTTCCAGAGTCGCGGTCAAAGCTGATTCAAAAGACCGCCGTTCGCCAGTTTCTGTGTTTACTAGAAGCACGCAAACGCAACTCGGCCATCGTCATTATGGCCCCACCCACCGACTCTATACACGATGTGATTGGCCCGTCCAGAGTGAGGGGAATACAGCTCAGAAGGGTATTGAGAGTTCCTAGACGACACTTGCGGGCAGATTAAATTTGCTGCCGCTAGGGTGCATCTAGATTTCTAGGCTAGTTTTAAATTGTAATACCAGTGAATTCCACTTATTCAGTATATATGATAAATAATGGAAGTTTGAAATGTTTACATCTAACTCATGGAATTATGACATCATAACTGAACATAAATTATAATATTTAAATAATAAAAACAACAACAACAACAATTAATTCATATGGCATCATTTGATGAATTACTGTTGCCACGATTGCATGAACATGTAAACAAACGTCTATTTTAAATAAAAGCATTTACTGCTAGTTTTCTGAATATGGACATGTAATCTGTAAGCCTAATTTATATATTTTTTATATAAAAAAGGGATTGCTGGTTTTATTTGTTGTGCAAAAGTGGAGTTTGCCCTAAAGTAAAAAAAAAAAAAAAAAATTTCTTCTGGAATCTTGCAAAGGCTTCATACTGTAATTAACTTCATTCTACATTTGGGATATATCTTATGTAGGATAAATGACTGAAACTATATATATATATGTCATTGAAGAACAATGCCATGAAAGCCATATTTTTTTTGCAGATTTGACCTTTGTATGGCTATGGTCTTAGACTTTTGATCAGCTGATGAACGGCCTGTTTGAGTTTAAATGCAGTTTTCAAAAAATTGCCTACTCTCAATTTTTTGTCTCTTGCTCCTGTTTCTTCTTTTGGCACTTTGAATCAGCACTTACATCCCGGTTATGATCCACTAGTGCGAAATGTGTAAAACTTGCAATGAATCACCTGGTCTTAAGATTTTGTTCAGGAGTGATATTTTTTTGCTGGATTCACGTTATTGATGAACATTAAAACGCCTTTTCAGAAGACCTGGGACATAGCAAACAAATCATGAAATACTTGAATGATGTTTTATTTTTTGTCTTTATTTAAAAGTTTGACAGCCTGAGTTCACTTTCTTTGGTTGGTGAAGAGTGAGCGGGGCCGTCTGCTCTATTTCTCCTCTTTTGTGTTCCGTGGGGGAAAAGTGTCAGAGAATTAATAGGTTCTTCTTTTTTAGGTGAACTAATAATTACATTGGGATTGTAATTATTAACCCTGGATTATGTTAACCCATGTGTGAAAAGCCTATTAGAGTAAATGGTGAGTGATTACTGGTGTACAGTCTACTTCTGATTGGATGAGTTGCATGGACTGCAAAAATATTTTATTCACAACTTAATTTATTGTGTTGTATTGTATATATAGTACAGTACTGACCATAGGTGGTAGTGAAACTTTTTCAAAAAACAAAACCAATTTTATATAAATGCTGTTCTTGTGAACGTTCTATTCAACAAAGATTCCTGACAAAAATACCCATGACTTCACCATTTCGTAACCAGTCAGATTGTATGAGTTGCCTGTTATTTATAGGAATATATATTTGAGGGTTTTAGGTGTTGTATGTGTTTAGGTGTCCTCGCAGATTTGTTCTTCTGTCAGGAAGATCTTAATGAATCTCATTTCTCTCAGGTAAGAGTCCAAATATTACACCAGGACTGAGTGCTAGCTCATGGTTTGGGTTTTTTTTGGACTAAATTTGAGCTTTTGCCTTGCATGCGTTTCAGACGCTGATAAGGCCTGGGAATCCGTTTTGCTGTCCACTCCTCTCATAAGCATTAACGCTGTGTCATTTTTTTGCGCCAGTGCACTCAATTACTCAATTTCTATGTCTTACCATGGCGAATATTCATGGTTCCTGTGTAATGGCTCTCATTTAGGGATGATCAGTTAGTCATGGTGGCGTTGTTTCCCTGGAGCTCTGGGTCTAATGATCATTGTGCGTGTTCTCATGGGCAACATCATCTATTAAACGCTCTATTATGATGCTGCTACTGTAATGTGATGATTGTCGATTTAAAGGCGTCTGAGTATAAAGTCAATCAGTGAGGGGATTTTATAGCAGTCTTGAGATTATCCATTTGATATGTAACAGTCACAGTGTCTATACTACAAAACCTTTACATTAATAATATTTTAGCAGTCAAGTTGTGTACTGTGTATTTTTGTGCCAGCTATTAAAGTATCAGATAAAGGTCAGAATTATTAACTATTTGCATTATAACATTAGTTAGCATTTTTTTTAAGGTGTTTTTTGTGGATACTAGGTGAATTTATTGTAAAATATATACGTGGAAGTGTGTTTAACACCATTTAAATAAAAAAAAAAGGTAATTGTGACTTTGTATACAATTTATTTTGCTGTTCCATTTTAGACATTTAATGACAATAAGTAATGTTGCACTTACATCTCAACTAACTCTAGATTATTTGTTTTAGTAGACTGTTAGGGGTAGGGAAGAATAAGGGTTTAGGGTTAGTAGAATAGAATAAAGTTGACATTTACTTATAGTCAGTACTTACTGTCTGTTAGGCATCAAAATAAAGTGTTAAGCAGACAGTCTATGGGTGTGAGTTGACATGTGGGTGCAAGGGGACCATCAAAATACAGTTACTGTGACTTTTCATCTCACTATTTGGACTTTTTTCTCCTAATTGCAAGTTTATGTCTTACTATTCAGACTTTTTTCAAGTTGTAAACTTGTAGTGCCCTTATAAAATTGATATACTAGACAATAGAGTGCATACTTCATAGTGTAAGTGTATACAGTAGTATGTAGAATTAATTTGTGACAACTAACAAAACCGTAATATAACCACAAAATGCTGAAGGTAAATATTAGATTTGGTCTTTAAAAATTGTAAGTTGCTTATAGTTGTAGAGTAGTGGCACACAGCCAGGACGGTCAAGACAAAATGGTCTGATGCTAAGATAACTTTTTTAGATAATAGTTGAGCATATCTAGTAGGCTAGTTGTCTCCACAAAAACAAGAGAATTCTATCCCTGATGCTTTAGTAATGGGACAACTAAGTGTATGGTGTTGGTGGGAAGTGGCAGTAATTTATCAAGCAATAAAGTGAAGTTCTGCCCAACTCTGCTCTTATTCCTCTCCAGTGAAGCAGTGCAGATTCTGACGTTCTGTAATGTAAGGCAATTACCTGTCACTTTCACTCTGCTTCGCTGTTTGGAGGCGGCACTCTGATGATGAAGTGGGAGGATATCACAGCAAAGGCTTTTGATGTCTCATTCATTTAGATCACTTATCCTGAATAGTCGTACAATCCTAAAGATTCAAGTCAGCATGAAATGCCGTTGGAAACCCATTTACTTCTGTAATCTGATCTGACATATTTCAAAGTTAAACAGGATGCTCAATGAGAACATTTTGGGGAAAGTATTGATTGCAATATTGCCTTCCAACCTGGGCTGTGTTTCCCAAAAGCATTGTAAGCCAAGTTGACTGCAGAAAGTGGCAATGTGGCTATGATATGTTTTTGGGAAACACAGCCCTGGTTAGTTTTGCATAGTTTTACACTATTATGAAGGCAAACACCAGAAGTATTTGATATTTGGAATTGTTTAAATATCGTCATTGGCCATTACTTTTTTTCTGATTCTGGCCTGTTAAACAAAGAAAATAAACGACAAACAATAGGCTTTAATACTTTCTCATTTACCGCCAACATTCAGCTAACACGCGTCTATATCGTTAAAACAAATCTCTGAATATGCAATAAACATTTAATTTCACAATCCTTTCAGATTGAATTGAATCCAGCCACAAGATCTTCTGAAGTGCGCGTTTGTAGCATGCATTAATGTGTTTCTGTGTGTGACGGTCGCTCAGTGTGAAGTGAATGCGGACAGGAGAGTTTGGCCTCACTGGATACGCGCCAAACTTTAAATCCTTGATTTTAAAATATGCTGTGATATATCAGTTGACCATTATGTCATATTAATGTCATTTACACGGAGCTGTATGTAAAATGAATGTTACCTTGTCTGTATTTGAAAAATAAATATGATTACCAGGGTGCACAAACTTTTTATTCATATACAGCTCTGAAAAAAAATTAAGAGACCACTCAAAGTTCAGAAATCAATGTTAAGCGGTCTCTTAATTTTTTTCAGAGCTGTATTTATAAACATTATTTATAATTACTTTATTTGTGAAAAATACTGTAATATGATTGCAGAATCAAGAAGTTGCTATCTAAAGTATAAGCATGTTTATTTTAAAGATCATTTTTAATGTATTTTCATATTTCTAACTTATTAAATATGAATTCAAATAAATAGAAATTATGTATATTATATATCGGCTTTATATCGGTCACCCTGCTCTCTAAGATATTGGCATCGCCATGAGGCGTAAAACAAAAACAAAACAATATTGGTCGACCACTAGCAAAAAACACTGACGTTCTTGTAAGAACTCGAGCTGCTGTGTTTTGGACCAGCTGGAGTTTGTTTATTAAGTTTGCAGGGCAACCACCCAGTAGAGCGTTACAATAATCGAGTCTCGGGATCATGAACACATGAACTAACTGTTCAGCACTTGTCATTGAGAGCCTAATTTAGATATATTTGTAAGAAGGAAGAATGCGGTTTTGCAGCTTTCACTAAAGGCTTAAATGGTTAGTTCACTCAAAAAGGAAAAGTTTGTCATTACTCACCCTCAAGTTTTTCCATCCAAATCTTGAACACAAAAGACATTTTTTTTTAAAGAATGTTGATTATCAAACAGTTAGCCAACAGTAACCAATGACTTCCGTAGTAGAATAAAAAATACCTGTAGTAGAAAAATAAAATCTAGCCACCATCTACTGTCTGGTTATCAACATTCTTTAAAATTTAATGTTGTGTTCAACAGAAGAAAGAAACTCATACAGGTTCGGAAAAACATAAGGGTGAGTAAATTATTACACACAAAATGTTTTGGTGAGAAAAGTCTCTAATGTTTCAGGTCATGTTTGATCCAACACATTCAGTGACTGTACAATTCCAAAGAAAGATGCACATTTTAAGAACCATCAGAAAAGTTCCAATAGAATCTGTCCCTGACTATGGAAACAATGTCGAGGCAGAGTTTGAGACGATCCCTCGATGCCTGTGTGTTTCAGAGAAGAGTTATTAACTTTAATTATTCATGTATTCATCTTCATTTCACTTGATGGGCCATATTAGCCTCTTTACAAATAGGCATTTGTGCAGCTCTGCAGTTTCTACTTCCCCACTCAGATATGACTTTTATAAATGTATCAATGCCTGTTTCAAACCTCATCTATATGAAGCAAGTTGATGCAGCATGAGAATAAGTGCAATATAAAATGTGTGCTGTGCTTTCACACTGATAGCTAGTGTCTACGGTTGGACATATTTAACGCTTAAGCCACATGATTAAAATCAAAGTTGTATAATCTCCAGTGAGCCCTTTCTTTCTTTTGTGGTTTTCTTTCATGCAATCAATGGTAAATTCTAACAAAGATATTAAGTCATAACGCTTACAAGACTTTTCTTGTATTTTGTTTTCAGGGATTTTTTTTTTCCAGCTCAAGTGATTACAAAAAAAATAACAAAATGTATAATTAAAGATGACATAACACAATACAGTCCCTGACAAAAGTCTTGTTGCTTGTGTACAAATTGACTTAAAGTGCGGCTGAAATATATTTCTAATCAAGATTTTTTGACAAGAAATGGCTCATTTTAATCCCACCAGCTTTTGTGATAATGTTTCAGTGAAAAACTAAACTTTCAAAAAGTATTCTAATATTCACAGCTTGGTAAAGCCCATTGAGTCAATTTTTGCAAAGACATAAGTGTTGTCACCTTGTCATATGAGCTTCACTTGTGACTAATAATGGATCAATTAGGTCTCAAGTGTGTATAAAAAGAACCCCAGTACACTAGACCTTCACATCAACTGCAACTAGACCTCTGCAAACATGCCTAAGATTAAACCCAGAGACTAAAGTTTTGATTATCAAGAGGCTGAAGACCAGATCCACTGCTGATGTGGCTTTGAAATCTCAAAAAAAGATTTGAAGAGATTGGAGACGTTTTTGACAAGCCCAGGTCAGGCAGACCCCGCAAGACAACTGCTCGAGAGGACCGTTTGTTGGCTCGAAAATCCAAGGCCAGCCCATTTTCCACTGCAGCAGAGCTCCACGAGACCTGGTCACCTGAAGTCCCGGTGTCAACCAGAACAGTTTGTCAGATTCTGTCTCGAAATGGCCTCCATGGTCGAATCAATGCCCAGAAGCCAGCACTAAACAAAAGACAATTGAAAAACCGTGTGGCATTTGCCAAGGCCCACAGCCTGCTAAAAGGATGGACGCTGGAAAAGTGGCAGAAGGTGGATTTTCAGATGAATCTTCTGTTGAATTACACCACAGTAGCCGCAAATATTGCAGGAGACCTACTGGTGCCCGAATGGATCCGAGATTCACCCAGAAAACAGTGAAGTTTGGTGGCGGAAAAATCATGGTCTGGGGTTACATCCAGTATGGGGGTGTGCGAGAGATCTGCGGGGTGGAAGGCAACATCAATAGTCTAAAATACCAAGAAATCTTAGCTACCTCTTATTCCCAACCATAAAAGAGGCCAAATTCTGCAGCAGGACGGTGCTCCATCGCATACTTCCATCTCCACATCAAAGTTCATCAAGGCGAAGAAGATCAAGATGCTCCAGGATTGGCCAGCCCAGTCACCAGACATGAACATCATTGAGCATATGTGGGGTAGGATGAAAGAGGACGCATGGAAGACGAAACTAAAGAATATTGATGAACTCTGGGAGGCATGCAAGACTGCTTTCTTAGCTATTCCTGATGACTTCATCAATAAATTGTATGAATCCTTGCCAAACCGCATGGATGCAGTCCTTCAAGCTCATGGAAGTCATACAAGATTTTAAATTTGGATCTCACAGCACCACAACTTAATTTGCTGACATATTTTTGTATTTGCAGTAAAGTTGTTCCATTTCTGTATAGGCGACAAAACTTTTCTCTTGCCAAAATTTGACCTTTCTGTCTTAATTAAATGATAAATATTTTTTCTATTAAAATTATTTATTTCAGTGCATTAAACATCATTTGGGAGGGTTTTAGCTTTTCATATGAGCTATTTCTAACACCAATTAATTAATTAAAAGTCAGGTTAATATCAGGTATTTCTAGAAAATAGATAAGCGACAAGACTTTTGTCAGGGACTGTATGTGTCATCTTTAATTATACATTTTGTTATTTTTTTTCATCTTTTAGTGATATTTAGTGATACTTTCATTCCAATGCTCTGTTTTTGGAGAAGAACCAGCACAGGTGATGTTGAGTACCACCTGTTCACATCATTGTGTTTAAATCACGTTAAAAAGGGTTTACATATGAAGAGTTCACTTTTAGCTGGTTGGATGATATTGTAACTACACCATCTGAACTCAAAAAGCATTTCTTTATTGATGACCTTTCTAAAATAGCTGTTTTCTGATTGGATTCATTTCTGTTTTTGTCAGCAGATCTAATCTGATCCGTCACATGACATTTACAGTTCTTTATATGATTCATATGCATGATCTCATTACAAACCCAAGGTGAAGCATGATCAGTGTGAAACCTGTAGGAAGATTGCGTTCACCTCAGGTGAAGTGTTTTCCAGTGGGTAAATGACGGCGGGCGGGCGGGGTTCATTCAGATAGCACTGCTGAATCTAAAGCTCAGTGATATTAGACCTGCACACAGTGATCATCATCTGTGTGTTTTCATGCTGCTCTCTTTCACTTTCTCTCTGCCTGCATGTGTTTGTCTAAGTGGGAATTGAGAGGTTTAAAGGGGACAAGGATCAAAGCATTGAATCAGAGTGGGTTTGCTCATGATAAGAAATTATTTGAAGTATGCTGAAATGCATTGTGGGAATTGTATTAGTAATATATGCAAATGCACCAACAAACGCCCACCAGTTAATGCTTTCATTACTTTATTCTTTTCTTTTTTCTTTTCTTTTCTTTTCTTTTCTTTTCTTTTCTTTTCTTTTCTTTTCTTTTCTTTTCTTTTCTTTTCTTTTCTTTTCTTTTCTTTTCTTTTCTTTTCTTTTCTTTTCTTTGTTTTTATTAATTTGCCCTTTCATTTTAAACAAGGAAATTATTACAGGAGTAATTTATTGTATTGGCCTATTGCCTAATTGTAAAAAGAGTTATATACTGTATTATTTGTGGTACTGACTTGATTATATCAATCAGGTTATGACAGTGGCCAGTCCCTCTATTGGTGCAGTTTATGTTTCTATGGCAACAACAGCTTCTCTGATTGGTGGATCCTGCTTCAGGATTATGGGCTGTGTAGTTCTTCACTGGAAACCTGCCAATTGCACACAGTTTTTACTCTGACTTATGGCTTTTCTTTCTTTCTTTCTTTCTTTCTTTCTTTCTTTCTTTCTTTCTTTCTTTCTTTCTTTCTTTCTTTCTTTCTTTCTTTCTTTCTTTCTTTCTTTCTTTCTTTCTTCCATCCATCCATCCATCCATCCATCCATCCATCCATCCATCCATCCATCCATCCATCCTTTATTCTATCTATCTGTCCTTTGTTCTGTCTGTCTGTCCTTTGTTCTGTCTGTCGTCCATTTGTTCATTCTAACTATCTAACATTCCATCCATCCATCCATCCATCCATCCATCCATCCATCCATCCATCCATCCATCCATCCATCTATCTATCTATCTATCTATCTATCTATCTATCTATCTATCTATCTATCTATCTATCTATCTATCTATCTATCTATCTATCTATCTATCTATCTGTCTGTCTGTCTGTCTGTCTGTCTGTCTGTCTGTCTGTCTGTCTGTCTGTCTGTCTGTCTGTCTGTCTGTCTGTCCGTCCGTCCGTCCGTCCGTCCGTCCGTCCGTCCGTCCGTCCGTCCGTTCTGTCTCTCATTCATTTGTTC